>NC_137738.1:119272936-119375863 GCF_963264785.1 Psittacula echo
AAAGGTGCCTTGGACGAGACCCTGCACATATACTACACCGTGCTTTACAATTTATTTGAGCAGAGCTCATATTGAAAAAAAAAGGGGGGAAAGAAAAAAAAAAAAGACTCATTTCTTCTGCCATTATGGAAATAAAAGGACTAGTGCTTTAGTTCGTTGCTAGCACTGCCAAAGAAACATGCAGTTCTCTAACCTCCAGTACAATGTACCCATAAGGTACCAAGCATCAAAGCATATTAAAAGATATTAACTGCATATTTGCTTATGAACAAGATAAAAAGCTGTAGGGCCTCCAGGTTCTCAAGCTGTGAGTGGAACAGCTTTGCAATTTGCCTGCAAAACTGCATTTTGATCTTAATGAATATAAAATGGCTGCCATTAAAAGTAAAACAGATTATTTCAGGTCTTTTAGGGCCCATAGCTCTTTGACGGTCTTGGAGGGGCACTATGATCTTTCATTAAAATCTCACAGCAGGACTCCCTCACCAGCAAATCAAGCCTTGCAGTCGAGGAGATTGGCTACATTTAAAAGTAATTTTCAGAAATCTACACAGATTTTCAATTTGGTAATGAAAGCCATAAGAGAATGCAGGCAGCATTTTGTTGAATATTGTTACTAATCCAGTGCTCACATTCGTTAGAAATTAAACTGCCCCGTAACTATCACACTGATGGCAGCCTGCCATTTCGGCTCAGTTGTAAACTCCATTTGTTAATGAGTAGCATGTGCTAATTGTTGTCAGCAGCCCTGCCATACATCCCTTCTGTAACAACATATTTTACCTGCTGAAAGGTGTTACCTCTTGCACTGTCAGCATCCACTTTAAGAGAAGAAATCTCAGAATAGGAGGAAAAACAAATAGGTTCAGTTTCATTTGGAATAGCATGAAGTTAAAAGCATACATCTTCATATTGATATCCAGCCCCTCCTAGCACCTCACTCTGCATATGCTACTTCTAACATTAATACATTAAGGTAAGACAAAGAAAGATGCTGTACACTGTAATGGCACAGGGAACAACAGAGGTAAATTCTCTATATTGTGACGTAAAGTAAGGGATGCAGCTCCCAGTAAAATGTAGTTGAAAGGTTTGAAAAGTTAGAGTGATCATATCTCATTATTGCAAACAATGTAAGGAGGGGAGGAGATTAAAACAAAACCTGACCTGGAACTGCGATGAAGCCGGACTGGGACGAGAAAGATTGACTCTGAGTAAGTTAGTGGGAGCCGATGACTGTGCTGCCCTCAGGTGGAAGGTCTTGTCGGGAGGGGGAGGCCTCCACTTACAACGGAAACCCAGAAAAATAAAGATAATAACAATAAAAGAAATAAAACTCAGCCTTAGTGGATGCACAAACAAAGATACTCCAAAGTGTGAGCAAGAAGGGTTATAATACATGAATCTTCAAATAAACCAAATGTGAATTGAATTATGGCAGAAGAGAACCATTTTCATTGAGTGAATTGTAAATTGGGTTTGTTTCCAGTTCATATTTGAAATGCAAGGTTGATGCTTGGCTTTTCATTTTATCTTTTAGCTGGGGGGATTCTAAGGGAAAATACTGCCTTGAAATAACTACAGCCCTATTGAAGAGCTCTAACACACACACACACACACCCTGCGACTGACACACATTCTCTGAAGCGTATTTAGTATCACTGCATCAAGCAGATTAGTTGTTCAACTGCCATAAGCGACAATATCGTATATTGCTACATGTTTAAAATTATTCAAATCAGTTCTGTACACATACATGAGGTCTTTTAAAACAAACAGGGCTTTTCTCCAGTCTGCAGGAGCAATCAGAAAGAAGCGATATCACAGGGTATTCTGCCTGACAGGAAACTGTCTTGTGAACTTCTTGGTGCTCATTCAGGAATGGAGTGCAAGGACCTTCCTGGGGGTTTTAAGGGGTGCACAAAGTACCCCCAACATCTCTACAGTAACAAGACACTTTTTCACTCCAGGGTAGCCAGCTAATCGGGGTTACAGCATCCCTCAGATTGCTCTAAATGGAGTCCAAAGCAGAAAATCAGCAACTTCAGTTTCAAAACACGCATGAATGATTAACCACCACATCCAAGTGACTGGAAAGATGAAATATGAGGGATCAGTCCAATCTGCTGGAATCTGAAATGGTAATTTTTTGCCAGTTTCTTGCTTTTTTTGGGGCCAGAAGCGGTTAGCTGGAATACCTTTACATGTCATTTCAGAGCTTTCTCACCAGTTTGGTTTCTATCATTTTAATTTTGAGAACAGATAATTTTTTCAAAGCAAAAAGACAGCAACAAAAATGTGCTGCAGGTTTGATCTCCTATTTTTTCCACTTAGCTGAACATGGCATTTTCCAATACGTATCAGCCCAAAGTGCAACACGGAATCTCCTTTTTCTTCTGTAACCACTGCAGAAGCAGCAGGTGAATCTGCAGAGCATCAGTTTGTCAAAGCTAGGACAGAGAAATGCTTTGCTGACCTTGGCAGAAACACCCACTAACCTAATCGGGGCTACTTAGATAGTCAAGCTCAGCCCAGGTTAGACTGAACCACCTATGTGCTTGAGCTTACATCAAAGGATGGTGAAGCTTTGCCTTTTTCCCTTGACATACTCCGTAGGTCAACTGTAAACCCACAGTGCTTAGCGACTGGTGTCCAAACTGATCCAGAGAGGATGGTGTTTGAGTGCAGACAGGAAACACAGTGCTCTCATCCATTTCAGAAGCATATTTATAAGGCTATGCTGCACCTTTAAACTGGTAGCAGTGTAGCCGTGGCAGTGCTGAGCTACACGTGGTTCCAAAAGCACAACCCAGCAGCAGCGTTAATATTGATATGGTCCCTGTGATGAGATGTCTGCAAGGCCATCTGCATACAGTGGACTTCAGGCACATCTTTACCTGCATTGCAGATGCACCTCAAAACCACTTCTGCTAAACCAAACCATGCAAAGGTGCTCTCAGTGCAAGCTCGAAAGTGCGACTAAGACTTAGTGCAGTGTTGCTACCATGCTGTAAATTCACACCTTAGCTTGATGCATGCTAATATCCCTCTGAATGGAGATGAGAGAAAGGCAACAGTCCTGCAGGTTCCTGAGCATGTGGCTAAATTTAAGCTGGTTTTCAAACATACAGTTCAGGCCCAACATGTTTGGGAACTTACACAGTTGGTTCTGGCGTTGCGTATTATTAGGCTTCCCAACAGTGTTTCCAGTGAAGATATTGATGAGAACAAAGAGGCAGTCACATGAATAAAGTTCTGTAAGGTTAGCTTTTAAATTAAATTCCTTTTCCTAAAATAACTCAGCAATTTCTACAATTACAAAATATTCCTCTCTTTTCTCCTTCCAACGTTACCTTTCTGAAAGCAAACGGCCCTAACTACATCTTTGCAAACTTGATTTTCCTGCACAAAATGTGTGTTAATTACCATCTCCCACAGTCAGTGATCCATTTTGGGAGACCTAGGAGAAGTGACACACCTTATGCCTTTTTACATAAAGGCAAGTACACAAAAAAATTGCTTCCTTTTTATGTATGCGTCACGTTCTGAAATAATTTGGCTATAAAAAACCCTAAAAATCATGTTTATCTTATCCTTATACAGGAAAGGCATTCATTAGATTAATTTTCTACTGTAATTTCCTAGGTAAAAAAAAGCCCCGTTAGTTTAAACATGGCCTACAGTTAAAAACGTGACAAAAAAAAGCCCGAGTAGTTTGAGGGTTTTCCATTCTGTATCTATTCCCCAATCCCTCTCGCAGGAGCTTTCCATTCACACATTTTGCATCCAGATGTTAGTGCTAGTTGTGGAACTTGGTGAATTAGCTCAGGATTTTGAATGCCATTTCACATTCCTGAGGAAACAGGCCCTCCTGAAGAATTAGCTGTCTTAAGCAGAGTAGCTGGTAACCTGAGAGGAGGAGAGAACAGGAGCAGGGTCAAAAGGAACGGGAAGACGAGTGGAAAGCCACATAAACTTATAAATAAGACTCTCCCATGGTGAGAATTCTAACTAAACAGTAGGAGAACGGAGCTAATAAAGCTGGGGTGCAGCATGGCATAATCAAACTCACGTTTTCTAACCACCAGATTTTGCTTTCCTCTTTTCCACACCCTTTATACAACGCTTTTGACTGAGGTTTTCTAAACAGCCCCATCCAGAAGGAAAGCGGAACAAATTAAAAGCTGAGCCAAGTGTCAGAAACGTTTCAGAGGGATACAACACCTTCCCAACCTACACAATCGCACACACAATCTCTTCGCATACTGAAGGTTAACCCAACGTTGCTACCTATTGCTTGATCCGGTCTGCAAGTTTTACTTTGAGCATGGCCCCACTGAAGTGATGAAAACTCCCAACATGAGCAAATATAATACTTTAGATTCCCTAAATCATGTGGATTCACTCTGGAGTCATGAGTTCAGATCTTCCTTGGTGGACGGTTTACTAGACAAGCAGCAGCCAAATAGGGACTATGTAAAGAATGTGAACTTGATCCCACTGAAGCGTATGGCCAAAAGCTGCCTTAATAGGGACCAAATTTTACCTTACAACCTGCCAAAAGAGAGAGAGGGAAAGAGTAATATCAAACATTATTGAGGCAGAAAATGTTTTGGAGCTCAAAAGCTACAAAATAAGAAATTTGTTCTTATCTCCCCCAAAATGGCCCAAATATAACCTGTATTTTTAATTCTATGGCTAAATCAGCACAAAAAGGTCTACCATCTGATACATGTCTTGGTATATAATGGTGGATATTTAAGCAGAAACTGAAAAACTGTATTTAAATCTATGAAATTAGGAAAATACCAGGAAAACACTTCTTTTTCTTATTCAACCTCCTGCACTCAATGGACCTCAAAACCAGCCAGGTCCACAGCTTCCCAAACAAGTCCAAGGTCCACAGTCTGCAACAGTGCTTACTGCCATTCTAAAACACAATGAATCTTTCCGGATGTATTTCAAACCTGCTTTTTCTTCCTGCTACACAGTTGTCTGCAGACAGTCTAGCTTTTATCCAACCTTATCTATTATTCCACAAAAAGAATTATTCCTATAGAAGCTAATGCTTCTTTTCCCCAACTTTTTATCATCAAGGTGACTTAGAAACAGCTGCAATAAAAATGGTTGTGGGTTGGGGTTTTCCCCCCCCCCATACAAAAGCATTCTCAGTAATGTTTCAGAGAGAGCAGAGGCGCTAAAAGATACGTGACATTCATGGATTTCACCCCTGAAGCCACAAAACCCACACTAGCAATTTCTTCATCTGACCAAAATGAATGGTCATCACAAAAACAAATGTAAGTTTGGTATCACTGATTTGGCTGAGACAGCTTAGGGGCTTGAACTTAATAGACTTCCTCTGACAGATTAGGATCTTCTGGTATGTCTGCATCATCCTGTCACAGCAGATAGCCAAGTCCAAACCACAGGCATGGCACTGCCCTTGATCCATAACCTTAGAATACAAAATAACTGGCTAAAGAATGTAATAAGACTCCCAAGGAAATACCTTTGAAGACAGTATTCATTTTACTTGGTGGTCTTTTATAGAGGGGGCAAAAAAAGAAGACAATTAAGCATTAAGAACTGATTGATGCTTGAACAAAATGCCTAACAGTAAAAGCACATTTCTGTATTCCAAAGGACGAGGCAAAGCCATCCCTAAGAAGGGATTAACTACTATCAGATGATATTACTACTGGATTAATGGTGTTTCACATTCACCATATTTATATATTAAAAAAAAATAATAAAAAGATCTCATTTAAAGAGGATATAAGTGATTTCTATAAAACCTAAACGCCAAAAAAAAAGATTTTATTTTTATAGCAACATGATGGATAGCATTCTTTTCATTTGGGCATCTTTAATTGAAGTAATTTCCCCCCCTTTGTCTGAAACCAGCCCTTGCATTTCAAGCCAATTGTTTGGAGAGTACCACAGCCCACGAAAATAGGAAAGCAATGTGTGACTCCAGAACTGATGCTTTATATTCCTGTGGATATTTTAAGCTGTTCTGATTTGAGAGTTGTTTTTGTAACAGATATACTAAAGGTGATCATTTGACTTTATTGCTAGTCATTGCTGACTGAAATATTTTGCCAGATGAAAGTAATTACTATGACTATATTACTTTTCTACCCTGTTCAGTGTATTGTATCTCAGATATTCAGAGTGTGAAATTCTGGCTTCTCATTTGCAAAAAGAAAGTCACATTGTGCTCTGCTCTGGCCTTAATTATGTAAAGCCCATATAGATGTTATCCAGTTTCCTTCCCTACCTGTGTATCTTATATCTACCAAAGGCTACACGGAAACTCCGATCTTGATACAGAACTGTGCAGATGACAAAGCTCAACACCATACTCAGCTATTTGTGTCACAAATGAGAGAAAAAGAAGCTGTTTCGACCAGAACTGAATCACTCCGGTGGATTTTTTCAGAGGATGCAAGAAACAGCCATATCCTTATTCAACATTAGTTGCTACCAGCCAAAATTACGCACTAGACAAAACAATTTGTTGAGACATCCTCAGGATTATATCCCCCAGAGATGGAAAACAGGCCTGTGTTTCCCTCACAAAGTCACGTCTGCTTGCTGTAGACTTTTTTCAATTCAAGCCATAGTAATACGTGCACAATAAACTCACCGTTATAAATATTTACCATAATATTCATCATCTTGGTTCTCCTGCTACCCTAACCAGCAGCCACGCTACCATAAATCAGGGGAAGTATTCTGCAGGAGCTGCAAGCTGCTGTCATTGTATTTCTGGAAACAGCCATCCAAGAGGAGGTAAATGGCACAGGAGACAGCAGGATTTGTGGCAGACTCCACATTTCAAACTGCTACATACCTTCTCCTCCACTTACAAGGTAAGTGTGGCATTCTGGGTTCAAGATGAGCAGCGGGTGCAGAGATACTGGTGGGGTAGCTAGCAATGTATTTGGCCACAGGAAGGCTTTTGGGTTTATCTTGATGGAAGCGTTTCAGTGTCTGGGAGAAGCTACACTTAAAGGAGTGAGAGATGAACCCAAACTCATGAAAAAAACCACTTTCAAACGCACACACACAACTCCTCTCTGTCTTTCTCTCTTGCCATGAATTACCAGTATTGGCAAGTGGCAGTGAAGTTACGCTGTGTGAACAACATTTTCCTTACAAATGTCCAGTTCAAAACTCGCCGTCTTTCCAAAAGAGAGACCTACACAATTGCTACCATCACAACCTGTGACATCTCCAGAAAATGGTACAGCAGTCCCATTCATCGACACTGGATGAGGGTAAGAAGATTCTAACTTCCCAATTGCTCCATAATCTTTAACTATCTCTATAACCTCAACCACTGTGAGCCCAAGTACAGCGTCATGATGGCTGCATGATTTTCAGCTGCATCAGTAAGGCTCTACCTAAGGAATGTAACAGCATTGGAATAAAGAAATTAGGTAGACAACAAACAGCTTCAAACTAAGATGAGGCGTTTCTGCACACAGAGCATTCATTTGCTTAAGCTGATATCTCCATTCCTTTGCCTTAAAAGAAAAGTAATAATCTTACCCTGGTTATCTGAAATATCATGAACTGTAAGTGTGGTTCAGAGGAACTAATCACAGCTACCAAAAAGCAAAACCTCACTCTTTCTTGTTGTATTCTGTGCTAGGCTCCATCCACACTCAACAGTGCTAGAAACAGAGTAGTGGAAGGTGTGTTTACCCACATTGCTGTGGTATTCCACAATGGAGTTTCTGTAGTCACTCAGCCTCCAAACATCTATCTACTGTAAATGTTTTAAGCTCAACCCTTAGCAGGTAGCACTTTAAATCAGTTTTTCTTCTGAAATATTTCCATCAGCATTAGTTGTTATTAAAGAAAGCTAAAATAAGATTTCTTACAAAAGGTAATTAAGCAGTATAATATAGTAATAAGTGGAACGAACAATACGGAGTTGTACTAAAATATACGCCTGGTGCAGTAGAGGACTGGTGTTTCAGGAGATTAACAATTACGATCACCAGCCCTCTTCTGTTTCTGTAATACTCCACACAATCTTTTTTAAATTACTTTATTAACCTTTCCTCCTAGCACAGAAGTGCCCGATTATAGATAATATTTCAAAATCATCTGAAGTGTAAGTGTGTTTGATTTGCTCAGTAATTATTTGTCTACTTTATTACATTGACCAAGCACACAAGCTCCTTGACCAGTTTTATTTGAAGTCCAGTTAAGAACAGGGTCGTATCATTTTGTGCAATCGCTCCCTTTGGGCCCCAGACTACCTGAAATTTCATACGGGAGCCAGTAACTTGGACATGAATATCTCCCCCTTTAACCATGCAGGAATCAGTCAGTGTGATGGCATTTGAGGTTAAGAGGCCTGTTCATAAGGGAAAGGTTTTAGTGCACACACAGAAGAAGTTTATTCACTGTACTGCAGACTAAAGACATTCAAGCACAAGCATGAAAATTTGCCTTTCTAAACCTAAAAGGGTGTAAAAACCCAATACATTTGTCAATGCATGCTCTTTCATGATAATTTATTCCCAACATTTCACACAACACATTATTTCAATTTGGATCTGAAGTATTAGCCCATTACCAGCTCCGCTACTATCTGCAGCTTCATGCTAAACATATGGTGATCACAGACAAATATGCATTGCTTAAAACACAGGCCTGGAGAAAAACAAGTGTGTATGAAAATCAAAAATGCAATGGAAAAAAGTTTTCCTGCTCTAACTCTGCAGCTTTGGAGGAAAGGAAAATAATATTTACATTTTTTTCTTACAGATGAAAATGCAATGAGATGAAACACGGTACACAGCTTATTCCTGAGGGCCACCACTTGGATAAAAGCGTAAAGCCTGGGGACTTTGTTTACTGTCCACAATCAACAAATCCTGAAATCTCCATATGCAGCAGGTTTCTAAAGCTCTGTTAGTAATACTGTATATTGCTGGTCAACTCAGTCACCCATAGAATTACAGTGGAGGGTATGGATGCCAGTATTTTAGACCCAAACCGAGCATAAAAAACCACAAAGTAAAATTCAGTGTCAGCACAAAGTTGACAGCGAATGATTATAACAGCTTCGAAGCTTGAAAAAGAGTGTAAATAACTAGGATCCCCCGCGGGCTCACTCAGCCTGCATACATAACAACTGTGATGGACAGCCACTATGGTAAAGTACAGGGAAAAAAAAGTCACTCTGCAAAGATGCAAAAATTCCTCCTGCAACGAGTCTTAACTGTCACCTTTCTGACTAAATCAGCTACTTTCATGGAGAAAAAGTATCTACATTGGAAGGTGCACATTTGCAGTACAGGCTGCTACTTGAACACGTAAACCATTAATATATTTCCCAGTGCTAATAAGCCCCAAGAATCTTTATTTCTTTACAACAAATGATTCAAAGCTACACGTTACCAACTCCGTTCTCTCAACCATCGTCCAACTAACTACAGTAAAGAGACAACCCAGACCAACAAGCAAAGCAATTTCAAACAAGGCATGTACATGGACATGAGAATGAAAATAGTCTTATCTACCAAATATTACCACCCGTTTGCCTTAGGACTTTGTTGCTCCTACATATCTACATACAGAAGGACAATATGCACATGTAGTAATGGCTTTAAAGTGCCCGCAAATTGCAAGTGGGTAGATGCATGGGGTCCTCAGACTGTCAGCCATGTGACAGCACTGTGATTATGTGATCCCTTCATAGTTCCTGGCTGTAAGCTGGGAGCGAGGGAAACAGGAATTAACACGAAACACCAGCATATGCCTACAAATTACTGCATTTTTTAAACTCAATTAGCAAGCAAACTACTTCATTAACTAACTCTCTTTTTTCCCCCCATTATTTATTCCATGGAAGCTTTCAATTTTGGATTTAAAAACTCCCCGATATTAAAACTTTCCTCTTTAACCATTTAGGTTATATTTATCTGAGTTATATTTATCTGAACTTCAGTAGTTGCCTTGATACCAGCTGTTGGTCATTGGACTATTCATTCTGAGAGCTTGATTTTAATTTAAGCTAAACAGGAGCGTGTAAATACAACATAGCAGAGACACTTGTGATGATCAGGCAGTATCTACTGAGGAAAAACAAGTACATCTAGCAAAGAGAAGAATTCTCTCATGAGAATGTAAAACCCCATGATTAAGTTCATGGTGAGCTAAGGAAAACCAGAACTTCTGATTTTCCAGGACACTAAATGCTCTCTTCCTTCATTGAGCATAAAGAGGACCAAGTGTTCAACACTTCCTGGGCTGTGCTCATCCATTTGGTGAATCAGACATGTGAATGATGGGTTTATAATTTCATGAAGTGAAAAACTCACTATTGGGTCTCTGAAAATCCTGAATATTTTCAAGGATGACCCTCAGCAACGGGCTTCATTTCACCCATAGCTATACAATCCTTATGTTTTGCTGGCACTTTTTGATCTTTCTACTGCTGTTTATTCAGAAGCTTGCAATTTCTTTCCTCACTTGAAAGAACAGTGATAACCAAAGGGCATTTCTGAAAGCCAGCACAGATGCAACTATTTGTTTTAGGCCATTTTGTTTTCTTTGTGCTGTTAAAACGTGTCACACGCTGGAAATGTTCCCTCAAAAAATTAATTAGACCATGTGAACAGTGGGATAGGTTCATCTTGTACAAACTTCTGCAGTGTTATCCTATTCAAGGAGATACAAGTCTCTACATGACAGCTGACTTGGCTGAAATAGCAAATGAAGGTGGGCACCTAGTGCTCTGGTTGTGGGCTGTTAAGTATACCCTTCCTTCCAACCGACTGACAAGAGGCTAGCTCAGTAGACAGCCTTAAGTAGTCCTCTGCACCTCAGCTTACCTGCATGAAAGTGGCAAAATAATTAGTGGCCTATTAAGTGCAGCTTTTTAGTTCCTTTAGAAAGAAACCAGGTTTAGAAGATTAAAGATATGGAAATTCTGCCCAATTTCACAATTTACATCTGACCTGGTAGTTGCTGTTCCAACCGAAAGAAGCTGATTGCTCCTTTCATGTTTCATCTTGACACCGCGCTAGTAGGCTTAAGAAAGTGGGACAATAATGAAAATGCATCTGCTTTGAAACCAGTCTTACTAAATCCACTGACTACAGGCAAGTTATTCCTGACTTGGGCCAGAGGCATTTCTTAGGCAGAATAACAGGATACAGCAGCAGCAGAATTAAATAGTTGTATTTATAGTAAAATATTCCACTCTAAAAAGGGAAAATCAAAGCTGTCTTTTAACAGCTTTTTCTTCCTAGGAGTGACCAATGGAGCAGCAAGCAAAGCGGTACTTACTAGCCATGCTAAGTGAAGCTGGATTTGTAATCTCACACAAATAAAAGGCAGAAGAGTAGATACATGAGATATTCTTCTGTACCAGAATTAGCATAACCCAAGCATATCAGAATATTAAAATTTAACAAGGATTTCAAACCATCCTTGTATCATCAGCAGAGTCATGTCACAGGTTTCTTTATTGGTTCAGCAGGATAGGTGTAATTGTATCAATATTTTAATGCTCGATGCATATTGTCTATGACAAATTGCTTGCATAAATAAAAAAGCACCGATATTCAATTGCCAATGAAATAATCACACATCCTAGATCTTTATTATATCATGCATTATTTAATTACAATAATCAGAACCCTTCTGAAGGTAAAACAAGATTAAAAAGGTTTTGTTTTATTGGATCTATATATTTGATTTACACTTTATATGTTAGCTTTGCATTAAGAATTTATAAGGCATCAATTCAAAGGGTGATATTACAAGAGTTTATTCCGTTTGTAATTAGTACAGTACTCTTAAAGTACTCTGGCTACGAGAGATAATATTTCAGTATTTTAATGAGCTTTTTAAGTATAATTGATGTAACAATCGTTGAATTACACATTTCTACCTGAAGAATAATGAAGGAAACATTTTAATGAGAAACGTAATCATTATTAGCAAATGATCTACTAAACTGCCATTTACTGACATTTAAAAGCTTAATAGCAGAAAACTGGATTTTTGTACATCTGCATCCCTACAGATGCTTACTGTCTCAGGTGCTCAGGCTTCCTGGTCTAACTTTCTCTCTTAGGTTTTTGTTGTTATATTTAAGCAAAGCTTTCTTTAACTTACAATTGTCAGCTTCCTCTGGAAAAACTATGGGGCTTGACATGTATACAGATAATTTAAATAAATTAGCCCCTTTTCAGCCTTCAGCATTTTTTCCAGCATAAAAGGCCTCATTCTTGAGAGTACTCATGCTTACATCAGCTTGATTTTGATGAATGCCCTGTAACCTCCCTGATAGCACCTTAGACATGGGCAATCCTACCACAGTGTTGACAGCAATGTGCAAAGCTACTACATTTTCTTTATTAAAAAGCATATATATATATTCACACACACACATATATACACAAATATACAGATTACTTTAATATATATCCCAAACCCCACTGCCAAAAGCTGAATTTTGGGGCAGTCACTGCACGAGTGCCATGAGAAAACAGAGTACACCACGTACCTCATCTCCTTGCTCACGTCTCCACAGGCACTCACCCACTCAAAGTAGTATTTTTCACACAGTTAACATCCTCTTTTCCACACATTCTGCTCCATATCACCATCTACCTGTTACTGCACACAGAAAAACTCTCCTTTCCAGTGCACTATCTGTCTCAGCTCAACCTGACACACAGCAGAAGAACGTCTCTTACTTACAACACTCCTTCCAGCCTTGCAAAAGCTCATACTTTAATTCATGATATGCTCCTGTGAAAGGTGCTCTTTGGAACAGGAAACAGTTATGAGGCCAGAAACAGTCTCTACAGAGTAGATGGTAGAGGTGGATAGCAACAGCACCCTGCTCCCATACAGGAAACCATCTGGACATCACAGATGTGATGTGAAACAACCGCTACCGAGGAAACAAACATTTATCAAGCTCTAGGCCCACCTGATGGAGGATGAATGGAGATCCATAAACAGACCCATAAACAGATACGGCACAGGTTGCTCTAGAGTAGCACGATGCTCTGATATTACACAATAGAAAAATACATTCTTCTGAACTCGCTAGTTCCTGATTTAAGCCAGTGTGATTTATACAGTTGTGTGCCAGCAGGCAACTCTTTGCAGTTGGAGGAGGTGGAGGAGGATTTTACTAAATTTAGGAACAATCTGTAAAAAATAGCAAAGGGTGACAAATCACAGTGATACACAGACATAAACTAAGCAGCATACACAGCACGTGATCGTAAAGATACTACTCGGCTTGCACTGCGCTAAGTAGGGGTGGACCTGTTCTGCATTAGGCTAAGATGTTGCTAAACCCAAAGCAAGATGAAGTTTTTTGCTTTTAAATACATAGTGTTATCAATATTGAGAGAGGCTTAATTTTTGTGGGGGGAGAAGAAAGGGAGAGAGAAAATTGAGGTTACACTAGGAAAAAATTGCTTATCCTAAAAATTCCCTCTTTCTCAACCTTTACAGGGAGAAGAGTCTAGAAAAGGGACAAAAGAGAGGCCGGATACAAAGATAACATTTCTCTTGCTCATAAAGTTCTTTGCTAGCAGCAATAAAGAGGTTTGAGAAAATCTACAGTCTAATCCAAACAAACATACCCTAAACCTATGAAGCTAGAAAAGGATGAAATTAGTCTCCTCACCAGGAAGATCTCCTCTGCAGACAGACAATTAGTTCCTATTCATAACACCACCTAAGGTAATTCAGACTCATCAAGCTACTTATCTCTGGTACCTGGACTGCCTCATTATCACGTTTGAAAAGATTAGAAGAGAAACTTCCCCTGAATGAGCAGTAATACAGTAGGAGTCCTTCTGCTCCTTTAGGATGAGGGGGATTAAAAGAGATGGACAAGAAGGTGTGAGCTCCCAAAAGGATTCTCTTCCCCAGATGTTGCCCGCCTATGTCAGGGCAGCTTTGCTTTCACACACAAAAAAGAAGGACTTGCAGCTCTTTGCTGCAGGTCAGGTTCTGCTCCAGATCAAACTCCTGGAAGTTCTAACAAAGCTTTCTGATAGAATTCCTCAGCTCTGTCTTTGCTCGCACACTGCCTCACTGTCCCAAAGAGATGGCAGTCTCACTTGCCTAAAACACCTTTCTTCTCAGAGCCAGAGAAAGGACAGTGGACTCAAGGAAAAACAGGGTGTAATTAATTCCCTGGGAATTCATGCTCTAGTTTAATATCAGAGCTGTCTTAGATAGGATGGCCCTCTCCTCTTTAATGCCAAAACATCTGCAAAGGAGACACAGCCATAAACCTGTTATCGGCTGTATCGCAAGGAGCTACTGGTGACCCTACAGGATCTGTGCTACATCTCCAATCCCTGTGCATCAAGCACAATGAAAACCAGCCTCTGCTCTCCCCTTGCTTGGGAAGAATATCGCTGTACATCTCCACTTGGAGACAAAGCCTTTTAAGATTCGCCAGCATGGCTCTAGCTGGGTCTTCTGAGATCTGTGTGCTTTCCAGGCCAAAACTGACTCATATTCTCATTAAGCAAGGACTGGAGAGACCTTCATACATAGACTTATTGCACAAAAAGCCTTTATAAAAGTAAAACATGCCTAGAAATTATATCCAATATATATATATCTCCAGGCTCATAAATAAGACACATTCTGAAAATCAGGTGCACTGCTTAGCTGTTGCGATGATTTAAGTGAGCTACCAGGGAATATCAGCAGAAGTGACACAGAAACCAGGAATGGACAAAGGTGAGTAATAAACCCAAGAAAAATCCTTGAGCCAAAAATATATCAAACCTGGCTGTGCTGATGTGTTTTCATTGCTTAGAGATGTAGTGCCATTCTCATCTGGTTAATTCCAATTCAGCATTTCTTTGATATACCTTTTATAATTTTCAGTCTAATTATAATGAAAATCATTTTTCAATGTAATTCTGTAATAAAAATGTTTCCTTATTTCTCATTACCTAAGAACATGATCTTGCACAGCTACTGAGCATGCTTACAATGTGTATAGTGTAGCTTCTCTTTCTTAGTATTTAATCTCTTCATAGTCTACAGATGTCAAGAGGTTCAGATTAAGCTTGTTAAAGATCTGCTTCACTCTAACTCACTGATGATTATTTATTTAGCAGTTTTATGTAACCCTGTCATTGATAAGCACTCTATTAATTTGCCGAGGGACAAATCAACACTAGTTATTTTTCTACTGGCTATTAGATTCAGTGCTGCTGTTTGTTACAAACCACTTGCCAGTTAATTATAAATTATGGGTCCTCTTTGCCTATATTAATTGATATCTCCTCTGCCTTTGTAATACTAGACAAATAAATTGAAGGCAAGATTTATTAAGCAGCGTATGTCTTCCGTCTCTTGATTAGGATTCTTTACTTTTTAAACATTTATACTTGTTTGTACAGATTTGATGGCAGAACAGTCCATTAGAGAACTGATCCTTGGGGTGTTTTTGGGGAGACAGGAAGACTTATTTAACAGCTTCCCACAAATTAGGCTGAAGTGACACACCATTTAAGTTAAGCAATTTTTAAATGCTCCTTTTGATTTAATAAACTCCGAGGTTACAGTATCTTTCTGTACGGATACAGCATGCACGTATTCTACAGGAATTGTGCCTGTACTTATCTGCACTCGGGAAGCACCGCATGTACTGCTGTGTTCTGTGTGCATAGTGTTTGCATGTCTAAACGAGTGTGAGAATATATACATACACGCAACATGTACAGGGAATGACATGTGAATATATGTATATCTGCCTCATACTGCAGGTAGTAAAGAAAGATTCACTGTTGGTTATTTTCTTGCAGAAAGAAAGCATCTTCTGGACAGAGTTTCATTTTCAAAACCTGAAGGTGTAATGAGTGGTTTTGGAACAAGGGACTGTGGCCAATTTAATTTGCCTGAGTTTGAATTGCGTAAAGTAATTGTATTCTCCTCCATATGTATGTGTATACATATATATATATTTATGCTTACCGGCTATAAGGAATGCACACTTTCAGAGAGATGCTCATACCCCACAAAGAAGCAATAGCCAAAGTTTATGCCATGGACTTCTGAGAAGAAACTTACTTCTTTTGCTTTCTTGCCAGTGCCAAGCCCAAAAGTATAATTCAAAATTCAGCATTCTGAAACACCGGTTTCAAGGGAATTCCTAACAATCACATCACTGCTGACATGGGCCCAAAGGAACAAAACATGACACCACTGCAGTGAGTTCAAATTGTACAGCACCTGAGTTCCACTCCCCACCCTTTAACGTCTACTCTTCTGTGTAATAAGGATGTGACACACACAAGCATTCATCAGGGTTATAAAAGGTTTTACCCTCCCGCCACTTGGTAGGTGTCAGGAGCCATTGATCCCAGGGATTACAGTTACATTCCAAACCTAATTATGAACAGGGTTTTAATGCAATTAATAGCTTCATTTGCAGCATCCAAAGTGTTCTGCTATATACTAAGATAAATTCAAAGGATGCACTTTCCTGACCCTGTGGATGAATGCATTGCTGTATTGACTGTTCACAAGCAATATCTCTCTTATTAATTAACTCTTATAATGCACTGATTACTATGCGTGTATGGGTGTGTATGTTTTCTACCAGGCAGAACATCTGTATCACCCTCTGAGGCCAGCTCATGAAGAGTAACAGCCATAATTCTACTATAGCTATACTAATGCATGGTATCTTCCACATAAGCTGCATAATTACTGCCCTTTCATAGTCAGAATACCTTGAAATATGTACCCATGAGCAACCTGTAGCTCAAGTGCCTTTTCAAGTAAATGTGTGAAAATCACCTGAAATTGCTTACTGAAAACAAGCAGCAAAAGTAAATTAATCATGGGCATTCTTGCAAGCACATAGGAAGAACTCAGGTTTATATCATGGGAAAAGCAACGATCACCTATCAGTTGATCTTTAAGTCTTTAGACTTAGACAGATAAAGTCTAAAGACTCTATATAATTTCTATTTTCTTGAGCACCTTTGTCTCCATATGCACTACCAGTGCAGCTCAGATTAGATCAGTTGGAGAAACCTTGCTTAAAAAATAAACTCTCAATTTATTAATGCTATTTGTCTACTTCACCAAAGCCATTATTCTGATTTCATTCATTAACAAGGTCTGAAACCCATTGTGAAACATGCAGACAGACAGCACAAAGGGAATGGAAATACAATTATTAGTAGTAATAGTAATGTTTTAAAAATAGATGCACTCATATTATACCTTAACAAGAAGGCACTGATTTGTGGCAATAACAACAACTTGATAACTTTTTGAACAGGATTATATTGAAGAATCGAGTATGACAGAACAAGGTCAGAGCCACCCAAACCAGCAAAGTCCTCACAAAACTTCAAAGCAAAGACATCCAGTGAGATCAGGCTGACACAAAATCAGATAGAGAGAATGAGCCCTTGCTCTGTAACAGGCTGCAGCTGAACCCAAGCTGCTAGGGACATGGTCAACACAAGACCTTCCCAAGAGTAATGAGTATAGAATCATAGAATCATAGAATAGTTAGGGTTGGAAAGGACCTTAAGATCATCAAGTTCCAACCCCCCCTGCCATGGGCAGGGACACCTCACACTAAACCATGGCACCCAAGGCTCTGTCCAACCTGACCTTGAACACCGCCAGGGATGGGGAAGGTAGACAAACTGGGTGTACAAAGTGTTCCTTGGGTCTTAAACAGAAGCAGCAGACATCAGAGATGAAAACCAGTGTGAGGTGTCCCTGCCTATGGCAGGAACTAGATGATTTTAAGATCCTTTCCAACCAAAACCATTCTATGATTCTATGAATAGTGGTCAGAGTTTAGTCGGACATGGACCAGTTTGGCTATTGTTCAAAGAAAGGGCAGTTGATGCCCGTGAAGGCAGAAAGAAGAAGAGCAGTGATAAAGCATTTATCTCTAGAGGGAAAGAGAGATGCACAGCTTATGGTCTGTACCACACGGACAGATTACGAGGGAAGGCATTGGGGTGAGGGTATGATGTGCTGCATCTCCATTCTGGCATCTCCATTCTGGATCTTTGTGTGCAAGGTCGCTGCAGAGCAATGGACCCTTCACCCTGCAAGCAAGCAAAGCTGCAGTCTACACCCAGATCCTATAAGTGGCAACTGGGTGGTGCATCAGACATCTACGGTGATGCCAATGGATCCCAGGGTAAGGAATGGGTAAACCATTTCAAATAAAACAGGAAGTGATCTGAATTGTTGCTGTAAACCTTTTTTTCTCCAGATTCACTGAAGTTTGAACAGCTTTCTTGTTCTATTTCCCATTTTCTTTCAGAAGAAATGTAAAATTGAGGCCTTGACCACTTAAGGTCATTAAAAATCCCATTAACCTTTTCACAAGGTAGGGCTTAAGTAGGGTTAATTAAGCAATATTGCTTCTCAAGGGTCTGAAGAAGCATTTTTCTTTCCAGTTTCAATAGATACGCCAGCAGGTTTGCATGCCTTCCACAAGTTTTGTTTTACATTTTGGATCGTGTCCCCCCAAAAGAAAGAAAACAACACCACTAAATGGAACAAACCCAGCAGAAAACCCTGCAAGCCCCCAAATTCACCTGGTTGTAATATACACCCCAAAATGCATGGATTCCACACATCCCCCTGGAAACAATACCCATGCTCTTTTAAATGAGACTCGGTGGCCAATAGAATGGTTTCTACACCATACAAAATGGTTTGAAATAAACATATTTGTATACTACAGAAATCCTCTCATCACTATAATGAATTAAAGAAAATACTGAGTCATTTTCTGCAAACCATAAATAATCATTTACATTTATTCATTGCTGGGTGCTGTAAGCGTTCTCAGAAAAAGAGCTCAAAGCAAAGATAAATCAGTCATAAAAAGTGAGAGAAATATGATAAACTACATATTAGGCCAGAGAAAAATCTGCTGTAGAGAGCTTGGAAACTGTCACCATACAAGAGGAATCTGTGACTTCCATCTGTAACTGCCTTCAATCATCTTCCTCCCTATCCTTCATCAGAACTCCCTGTACACATTATTATTCGAGAGTTATCTACATATAGGGATAATAATAACCAGCCAGAATCCCATTTGCAAGGTGCTTCTTTTTAAATACAAGGGGAATATAACTCAGAACACTGCAAAACTCAACTTTCTCTTGTCAGAGGAGTCCAAAACTGTTTGCAGGCAGAAATGGTAGCAGACGGGTAACATGATCCTCTGTGCTATCAAGTTCTACTGAATCGCTTAATGAAGCTTAGCACTCTTTGGCTATTAATCCTCATGTGTTGGTAAGTCATGGCAAAGCCCCCTAAAAGCATGTAGAAAATAAACTTTTCAGCCTGTTTTGTTCAAGAACTTAATGATGTAATTAATTAAATCAGACAGCAGCAAACTCCAAACAGATAACAGGGTTTTTTTACAGTGAACAAATACACTACAGGACTTCCTGCCACAAGATATCCCTGCTAATAACTTAGCTAAACTAAAAACATTGGACATTTATGTGGGCAGCAAGCATATATAACAGCAAAATACACAATAATGCTAAAATAAAACACATTTTATCAGGCACAGCTTTATCAGAGAGGTGAAGGGGACTGCATCTCCTATAGCAAGAGCAACACTGAGCGGCATGTGCTCTTCCATCCCATGGAAGGCTCATTAGAAGTTACTTGTTAGGCACAGGAACCTTTCTTCTCCTGAAAGACTTCATGTTAAACACAACCAGAAGTTGACAACAGCGGCTTCCAGCCCAACTTTGGGTGATCTGGGGAAAGCCTCTCTGTATTTCTTTCACTAAACCCTTTAAATACCCACCTACCAACACTACGTTTCATGGCAAACTGAGCTGGTGCCTCTATAGGTTGGTTTGGAAATGGTACGAACGCTTCCTGACAAAGTGAACTAAACACTATACACCATCTGGTTTGGCTTGTGCCTCTAAAATGCAGTGATATTTGTCAAAGAGAATATACAAATTAAAATCTATTTATCTAAATGTTTGAACATGAAATCAAAGTATTTTAAGTCTTGGCTTTACCCTAGCTTGGATTGAAGTAGCTGATTTTAGTGACCTTAGACATCCTTAGACCACACTGGAACTTCAAAGTTGGGCCTATTCTGAATTTCCTTGTTCACCTACAGTTGAAAATGAACAACAAACCCACAGTACACAAGCACTATAAAACCCCAACATCCATAAATTCCCCAGGTTGGTTGCAGAGATACAGAGGGTTCAGGCATTGTTCAACTACACAAACAGGACTTGAAGGTTTACTACATATTCCGAGACAATACTTCACCCATTGTCCTCCAGGAATCCAACTTCTCCTCCTCCAGAATCATTACAGATGTAACTTAACTCAACACCTTTTAGCAATTGCATGAGGTATCATACACAAAAAGATCTCCATGCAACGCGTGGAGAATTAAGCTGGAGAATTACAACACAAACAGTTGTAGCTCTCAACATATGTTCATACTACTAGATCACACTTCACTATAAAATATTACCTGACAGGACCCATATTTATTGAAAGAGAAGTATATATTTTCTGCTGGAGTGGGAAATACTTCTCATTTTTTAGCTGTTAATATTCATTTTATGAGTTCGGTGTCTGAAGATCATTATTAATGTCTTCTTTGGATTTCATTAACACCACAAAAAAAGCCCAGAAGACAGTTTTGATGCAAAGCTTACTTTAAGTGGGTAAATTCCCTGGTTTTTCTCCCTTCTTTCTTTTTTTTTTCCAAGCCAGAAAGGGTGGATAAAAGACCTATAAAATAAATGCTGAGTGAATAGGACTCTCGAGCTATAGAACTTGTGCTGTGAAAATTCGACTTTGTCTGGCAAACACTATTAAACAGAAATCTATGAACAGCAGGTTTTTTTCCCATTTCATACAGGGGGAAAAAAAGAAATCAGATCTGACCCAGTGACTTCGATGACAATGGTGAGAGTCCTACTTTGTACAATGAGTTATAGAGACAGGATTTTTACTCTTGGGTGGGCATTTTAACATTCCTAGCAACAGAGCTTCACTACTAGACTTGCTGAGATCACTTACTAGAGCTCTGGTTGCTGGCATCAGTGACTCTGGCATGTCAGACTAACCCTGACGAGCCCTCCTGGTTGGTTTTTGCTTTGGTTTGGGTTTTTTCCCCCTCTTTCACATTAGGTTCTAAATTGCACACTATAATTAAGGAAGTGCTGTCAAAGAGCAGATTATCATCACTGTCATCTCTATTATTAAATGCCTTCTGGAACTTGAGGTTTAGGTACACAAACTTCCTACTTTGACGACAACTTGGGTCATTTCCAATTGGAATTCAACACCAGGTGTCAGTGGTGAAGTGCCTCGAGGCTATCAAAATAACTGGCTGTGTCACCTTGTCCTCCTAATGATCTTTATATATTTAACATAAACATCATAAAAGTAAGTGCTTATTCAAGCAGGACCACTACATATGTTTACCTGAGCTTGTTCTTTCTAACTTGCACTGCCTATAATAAATAACTGGGAAGAGAATGTAAAAAACCTGTTAACTGCTACAACGGAGCATCAAACTATGGATTTGGAAGTCTGATGCTTGCTGATGTATCAAATAAACCCCAGAAGCTACTCTTGAGGGGGGTTATAATGGCAGACACAACCTATTTGGAGACCATTTCTTTTCTTACAGTGTTGTGTGCTTCTCATTATAATGATAACATCCAGCATTTATATGGCTATTTACATCTTTTAAGAGCTGTACCAACAACTAATTAATCCTCACAACACCCTGTAGGGTAGGTAAGTATTATTATCCCCATCTTATAAATGGAGAAATTGAAATGGAGGGGTAAAAGGGACTTGCTGGATGGCAGTCAGCAAGTTATAGGCAAAACTCAAATGAAAACACAGGGGGTGCCTGGCCCCCAGGCCCATGCTCTGCCCACAGCCAGACCCTGTTGCCTCTCACAAGAATAGTGCCTGATTTAAGTCACTGTAACCATCCAAGCTTGTCCAAAAAAACCCTGTATCACACCCCATGCATTGCTTCCATTATGCACGCAAGGCATTTCAATCACAACAGTGTCAAGCACTGGAACAGTTTGCCCTGAGAGGTTGCACAGGCTCCATCCTTGGAGCTTCTCAAGACCCGACATGACAAAACACTGAGCAACCTGGTCTGATCTAACAGATGATCTTGGTTTAGGCAGGACACTGGATTAAAGACCTCTGCAGTCACCCCCAAGCCTGAATTATCCTACTTTATGAAGTAGATGTGATGGTTACATGTTTTCCATCACTTCACACTGACAACTCTTTTATTTAGCTGGGTCCTTCATTTAGGTGCTTTGACCTATGCTTTGGCAGGTGTACCTATATACAGCACCAGGCCTGCACCAAAATGAAGAAATAAATGTAACTGCATCATATGGCATTTAACAGTGAATAAAAAGAAATTGTCACTTCTGTAACTTATTTCCCTGTTTGTATCCACATTTAAAGTCATCACCAAACACAATCTCTTCCACGAGAGAAGACAACCTCCAGATTTTCCTCCAGCTGTGTTTCCTAGCAAAATCTGATGAAGAAACAGGAAAATCTAAAGGGTTACTGTTAGCATGGGCAAGAGCCAGGCTAAGGCTACGTGTTGGTGTCACTTAGATATACAAGGCCATACTCTGTGTTACAGGACAGAAGGAAGCTCTGTCCCTGTGCAGCCCAGCCTTTGCCAGCAACTCTGGATTCAGGTCCCGATAAGAAACTGGCAATAGCAATATAAATGCTTCACGACCCTCCAGATCCCAGAAGCACTTCATCTCCTCAGCAGTAGCTTGTTATTTAGGGGAGCTCAACTTCCTTTTGGGGAAGTAACAAAGGTTTTCAAGCGCTGGGTATCCTGCAGTTCCTGCTAAAATGAAACCGAGCTGTTTGGGAACTTTTGTTATTTCATTCTGATGCCTAATGGGAACTGTTGGATGCAAAATTGTTTTAGGAATTGAGCCTTAAACATCCGTATCAACTCCCCTGCACTGCTCTGAAAGATTGTTTGTAGCATTGTTTGCATGAACTTCAGCAAATAGAAGAAATTACAGTACTTTGACTACTTGAAAGTAAAATTAATGGCCACATTGTCAAGTGGAAGCCAAAAGATGAGGCTGCACTAGAAGCAGATAACGCCAAAAAGTAAGGGCATGCTTTTATACACCGATCACAAAGGTTAAAAGCCTTGGTTTCCTGATGCCTTATTCTGTTCACAGACACCTAAAGAAAGAAGGGGTTTAAAAAGTGAAGTTGATAGTATGGTTACCTTTCACCTCTGCTTGTAAGTCCTTGTAAAGCAATAAATTGTACTGGTTATTACAGCTGGTTTATTCCCAAATCTGATCTAAGTACCTACCTACAGTCAAACGGACTATCGCACACTGAACTCTATTTCCTAAAGAGTAAGGAGACCCCAACAGAATCCAAGAGGCGCATCTCAGAGACGTGAGTTCTTAATAACACTCCCTTCTCCTACTTTTCTTTGCTGTGAAGCCAAAGGCTAACCTGTATTTAACATTCTTGGAAGGCATGTTTAGAAATGTCCACAAATGGCTAGGCTTACAGAAGTGGCAAAGTTAGCAAAGTAGCAGAGTTGCTCAGGTTAAGAAAAGAACACAGCACGATAATGTCAACAGCCTTTTAAAATACTATATATATGTGTATATACACCTGGTACCCACACACATAGTTCCTATATACACCGGCATCTCCAGGGTTCACATTTGTGATTACAGACAGCAATATAGACGAAGCTACTACGGTTAAGCCCTTTGTGAGAGTTATTAAGCTGTTGACAATATGAGAATCAGATGAATTTACCACTGGTTCAGTAATTGTCTTTCATATATGAGCAACCCCCTACATACAACTTTTATGATTCATCATATTTATTTTTTGTTTCCTCAAGCAACATCTTTTATTAGTTGCACACTCACTCCAGAAATTTAATTTCTGCAAGAGAACAACAAAGCAGTTGATTATTATTATTGAGAATCTGGTACAACACAGAGTGAAATAAAATCTATAAGGCATTAAAATGACAGATTAGGCAAGAGCTGTATTCATTTACAAGTGTTAGAACATCATGTTAATGCCTCACAAGCACAACATAAAATGAAAATCAACTCTTTCATGCTGCTTTACTAATACTGCAAAGCTCCACGGAGCACAAATAGTAGTCCCTGTTAAAGAGGCACTGTCCTTTTGTAGTTTTTACATGCAGCAGGTTTATCATTAACACTTGATGGAAAACTCTCTTCCAGTACATACTAGCCATAAACTTTGTATTTTTACCACTTAAGGATTTAAAGATGATTATGACCAATCTCTGCTAGACCAAATGCATGAAGTATATGGCTGTCCCTTAATGAAATCGCAGATTTTGTGCACAAAATCTCTTGGGTTAGAAATGTTCTTTTGGAAAGTGTTATATTAAAAACTTTGGTTTTTTCCCCACAATCCCTGCAAGGTTACCACAGCCAGATTTACATTCATATTAAATTTTACTGCAGCTTTATTTTCTATCAAAAGCTCTGAACATAAAGTGACAGCACATGCAAATAGGAAGACGTGAAATATTCACTTCACTCACACCAATCCAATCACAAGTGTACGTATTTGATGGTATTTGTATTCTTTTGATCGTATTCTGTGTTATTAATGTCAGGATTTTCTTGGACATATCACCATTCTTTCCCTATTCTTTTTGCTTAAACTCCTATACCTCATCATAGCTGAAAAGCAGGGAAATGATACACTGCTTTGCAATATGATGTTATTTGTTCAAACTGCTGTATGTCTTGAGGCAAAGAAATCAGTGGATTTTGTTTAGTAAGAACCATATATACAAGATGTTCTAATGTGTTCCTCAATACATTCTTAATGATTAAACACCTGTAAACATTTTGAGGGACATTTAGGCTCAGAAGGATACCTGTCACTGCTATAGACACTGGGGCACAGAATTCAATGTAGTATTAAAAAGAATTTAATGGTCTGGATAAATGTTGTCAGATTCAGCCAGTGCCGAACGTGGCTGTGACTACCTTGCAGTGGTCACTAAAGCTGCCATGAGTACATCCTGCTTACGTATAGCCATAACTTGTAACAGAGATACCTTCTGGCCACATGAAGAGGAGCACGGGATAGGCCTTGGTCCTGGCAAAGAAGGGGAAGATGAACATCAGACCATTGCAAGACAGAGGAGAAGGTGGGAGCTTTGCCACTGAGGAAGTGACGTTGGGAAAGAGGAATAGTCAGAGTGTATTGTTCTCCACAGGTCAAGAATAGGTATCTAATTTCCATCTCTTGTTCCATCCCCTTGGGTTTTAGCCACAAAGGGAATACAGCATTAGGAACAACAGCACTATAACAACATACTGGTAAGATTTTAAACTATACATCCAAACCCAATAGATTTCAAATCTATCAAATGCTGAAGCACAGGTGTCAGTCTGAAAAATGCTGTAAGAAAGCTAACATTACACACACTCTGTATTGGGTAAGAGTTGATTCTTTTTGTGTAACATCCCTTGGATAGACGAATTCCAAACTTTCTGATCTGACAAACTCACTGATTTCTAACAAAGCCAGAAGCAATCTGATACACTGGTTATGTCTGTAAATCACCTAAATCATGGGGGCTTGATCTTCACCCACTTATTATATACTATCCTTTGATGAGACCATAAATGATTAAAAAATAACAGGAATTCTAATAGCCCAGTTTGGCTTCCTAATTCAGTAACAACCGTAACACTTTATGGTTACCTTAAACTGCAAGACAACAAATCTCTAGTTCCAGTTTTAACAAGTGAATAGTTTCATATCTACGTTTGTCATAATATTGTAGCTTTGCTAGGAAGCAAACATACTCCTTCATAACTTGGAGGCTTAAGCACAGCAGTAAAGCGTATGCTTTATCATATCATACAGTCCCTACCCATGCCAGTGTCAGACAGGCTAAAAACCTGGGCAACTGAGCCTGAGATTTATTTAGTGCTCTGTTATAAAGTCAGTACAGAAAAGTAGCTCATCCTATGAAAGCACTACTGAGGTTCCCTAAAGCCAGGTACCCCCATAAACATAAGGGGAGATTCCTTCTTAAATGAGACATAAAGATATACTTAGTTGCCAGAAGAGAAGTTGGTATTCAGAAGGCACAACCAATGGTACATATATACTTGAATATTTATCCACGAAACAGTGAATGCCATAATACAGAATCCTGAAAATCATCAAGAAATAATGAATGGTGCTTTCCCAAAGGCAGCTGGAAGTTGTAACAGGCTTTCCCCTCTCTTGCCTTGTAACTTGAAAATGTCCTGTCCTCGTCTCACTTGAAGGGTGAAAGACAGCTGGATGAGAATTCCATGCAGGAACGCTAATCTTACATGCTAACCTGCTTGTGTGCTGCAGTAATAATGTCACCAGAGCAAACCATCTCCTCCATTAACCTGAAAAATTATGTCCTATAGCAAAAAAGCTCTTCTGCCTATATCGTTTCCAACTCATTCAGTTTTTAAATCAGTATAAAACCCATCTCACTGACTCCCCTGAAAGCCCACACCAGATTCAGGGAAAGGATCCAAAAAACTAAAGAAATAAGAGGATGACGAGTGAGTTGCACCAGATCAAGGTGTGCAGGCACCTCCACCTTTACAACTCCCTGAACCACAGAGTACAGTAATGCCCTGTTCAGAACCATGCTTTACCCTCACAGTATAGCATCTAACCTTCTCTCTACCCACCAATGAGCTCACAAACCAGGATGATCAGCACAGCACAATTCCTTTCCATCAGTATGAATCCTAACTAAGGCTGTTAGGATTCATACCTCTTATGGTAGCACCCATTCTCTCCAAACCCACATCTAAACCAGATACTTTCCAGTGTTTTATGGATCTAAGTACTTTCCAGGCCACTTTTCACCTGGCCTATTTCAGATAATCTGCTTTGTGATGAGGCAATGGTTCACAATTGACTACAAGGAACCTGAAGTCTCCAGCAAAATAGCCATGATGTAGATGCTTACGTTCTGTCAGCTAAATTTCACTGATTTACTCTTTACTGTCCAGGAGTTTGTATTGGAGTTTCTCTTTTTTCCTTCTTCATATCCTGTTGGAGTTTCATTTGATGAGGTGATTACATTGTCCCTCCTTGCCCTGCCACAAGTGTAGGAGGCAAAGCAACTCCACTATGTAGTCTGTGGGGGTTTTATGATAGAAAAGTCAAGTTTCCTAAAGGAATTTAGGTACAGAACGATGCAGATAGACCCGGTCCAAGTGCCAAGAAGTAAATTTAGGCTAGATAGTGGAAAGTCTGTATTCAGCAGCAAGGTTATGCCAGTTGCACAGGACATTCTGTAAGTAACTAATGCGGGTTCCTGACAGTGGGTAAAACTGGTACCTAGTTTACAAGGGAGCCTGTTTGGAAGGACATCCTTCGAAAGCACTGCAGGAATCACTGCAAAATCTCAGAATCAGATGTTCTGACATTCTATACATCCCAGGCATAGTTTTTACTTTTAAAAAATGGATTAACTGAATTATCTCCTCCATTAAAATGTCACAAGGAGCTTACAAATAAGGCTTGATAAGGAAGACGTTTGGATTTTTCCACTAGAGGTGCTCTTAAAGATAGACCGATAAAGTTCTGCATATGAAATTAAAAGTACAGATTAAAAACCCAAACCACAGTGGGCACGGAATATATTAAACAAGTTTTTAGGTTGGGAATATCATTTCACACTTTCCTTTAACATGTCATTGCAAAGGAGGGGAGGAAGTCTAAAACTTGAAACGGAATGTGCACCGAGGTATTTTCTCCCTGCTTTGGCTTGCTTTGTGGTCAGTGTTAAAGTGTTCCAGGGCAGTGTTCCAGGGAGATATATACATATGCATTATGTATACATATAAATATATATATATATTCAATAAAACATTTCAAACTGTGCATTACATCCAAATAAAATCTGACTAAGCAGAGCAAACTGCAATAGCATTCCAGTTCTGTGAATCGTGTTGTCACAAGGAACCAGGAGCAATTACAGTGTCTGCGAAGCAAGGCAGGCAAAAAATGCAGAAATTCAGCTCCAGCCCAGAAAATACATATATTTATAAAAAGAGAAAAAAAGAAATGGAAAAAAAAGAAATATAACCATAAGGGAAGTGCAGTATTTTGGATGATGTGGACATGGAAACTGCTGGGCATGAAAGGGAGTAAGAAAACAGGGCAGCGCTGCAAAGGAAGGTTATTTCTTCAGGGAAGAGAAACCTGGGAAAAGATCAGACCTCACCAACATCCAGTTGTCTCTCAAATGTGGTCACTTGTTCACAAACTCTGTATCGAAAAAGTAAAGATTATGAAATTTAAGGGAAAGTTCAGCTGTACATTTGCTCCCCTGAAGAGTCCGTATCTGTACAAGCACCTTTACCGGGCAATCAAGAATCACTGACTGCAATTTACTTGACATATCAAAGATTTGATAAATATTCAACCTGTAACATAAAGATACTTCGTATTGCCATGTGTTTCGTATAAGGAATTGAGATGAGCTCCTAGGCAGAAGCTCTTCCCTGTGGGGATGCTGAGGCGCTGGCACAGGGTGCCCAGAGAAGCTGTGGCTACCCCATCCCTGGCAGTGTTCAAGGCCAGGTCGGAAAGGGCTTGGAGCAAGCTGCTCCAGTGGAAGGTGTCCCTGCCTGCAGAACTGGATGATCTTGAAGGTCCTTTCCAACCTAAATTCGTCTGTGATTCTGTGCTTTTAACCCATTAACTCAATTCTTATGTTTTACCCAATATAAGTAAAATACCATACTCTCACAATGGTATTCCTGCACTCTCTTTACCTCCAGCAATGCAGATTATCAGTATCTTCCCTTAAACTACGTACCCCACAAATGAGCTTTTGATTCCTGTGCCCTGCTCTGAAGTGCACCACGAATGGGATAGCTTTATGGAACTTTTCAACCTGCCACTAACTTTCTCAATACTCAGCACTTTCATCCCATTTGCTGTCTGCCAGTCTCCCGTGTAGGGGAGAAGGGAAGGTGCTGCAGGTTAGATTCAACTGCAAAAGGTGAAAGCGTGACAAAATGTGAGGCTTCGGTTTTGTTCTCTCAGAAAGAGAAGTTAGTCATACACATAGGAGGTTATTTTACAAGATGCTTACCTTTGGTAATATATATTTGTCACACAGCTGTAAATCAAAGGTACCCACAACTAATGAGAACTATTGACTGCCTACATCATTCCAGAGAATGAAAGCCAAGAAAGTGACATCGAGTTGATTATTCGCACTAATGGCAGATATTAAGACATATTTCCCCTAGTTGTAATACTCTGGAAATGGGGGTAACTGGTGCAAGTTTTACAACAGAGAAGGATGATTTGATAGGCAGAGGAATCCTCTCTTGACCAGTTCGATTGCTTTGGGACTAAGACCTTAAGAAACCTATTGTGTTTGAGAAGAATACAACCAGGAAGGAGAAAGAGGGAGTTCTCCCCCAGTAAGCTGAGAGAATGAGATTCCAGGAATCTAAGACTGGAACAGGGGCAAGAGCTACCTTTGCACAGAAACCTCAAGCTTTCATAAAGGAGTCTGTGAGGAAAGACACAGACAATGTGGCTCGAAAAACTGACCTGTGGAGTCATTTCATGAGATTTTATGTGTGTGT
Source organism: Psittacula echo (assembly GCF_963264785.1). NCBI lineage: Eukaryota > Metazoa > Chordata > Aves > Psittaciformes > Psittacidae > Psittacula > Psittacula echo. The sequence continues at coordinate 119,302,678 of NC_137738.1, forward strand.
CAAGCACAAACACCTCGATAAGATAAAAGCATGGCCAAGGACAAGCTCATCCTGAAAGACTTAGAGAGCCCCAACTTGGAAAGGTGTTTAATAAGAAAAAGGGACAACTTATTCACTACACCATGAAAAGGGCTATTTGGTAACGGTTCTGCTTCTTCCTGTTGCGAAGTTCTTAAAGCACTGTGATGCTCTTTCTTGTCGAGGTATTTCTGCTTTCTGATCCAACAAAGATAACCTTGTCACCCATCTTGTTTGACAACCCTGAAAGGGACAGTTGCCATATTATTATCAGCATGCCTTTCCCTATGCTTAGAGCAATTCCTTCCCTTTCCTAGCCCTGGGAAGAAATAGGTGCCTGGATGAAAGTCACTCGGTTAAAGTTCAATCTATTATAAAGAGATCAAGCCTATCGTCAAAAGGAAATTTCTAAGACTGTGCCAGCACCAATAACTGCTCCATTACCTACAGCCAGAGATCTGTCTATTGTCATAACTATCCAGTGCCTCTAAAACTCAGTGGATGTATCTGCACTGACAAGAGTTCTAGCAAGCAAAATGGACACTGGCAAACTACTGCCACCTCTAACTTTGTCAAAAGGCACCCTGCCTTTCCATTCTGTGGCATCTTCTCATCCACATTTATCTTCCTTGTAAGTCTTGCTAGCTGTAGCATTCCCACATTGTAATTAAATGAGAAACCAGGCAGAAGCTTCATCTTGATGGAGAAAGGTTGCCCACCAGATGAGCAAAGCCCATCTGTGAGAATATAATGTGCCTCTTTCCTACATTTTCTACCCCTCCTGGGTGAATAAAGTTCCAATGGGATTATGGTTCAAAAATCCCAGGGATGCCTGTCTGGTGCATAACTAGCAGCACCTCAAGACTGAGTCGGAGCAAGAACCCTCTTGGTTACACAGAATTAACTGTGTATAATTAATACACTCCTCCACCTCATAAGCAGCCTCTAAATTCTCCCCATAACTGACAGGAATGACAGTTGCAGATTTCCCTGGCTGGCCACACTAAAATCCTGGATTGCTCCTCACTGACCAGCAGAAACACCTGCTTTCAAAGGAGCCCAAAGACTACTATTTTGACCACTATCATCTCTTTCCATAACCAATGAATGGGGCCACTTTAAAGTTGATGAGGACCTCTCTTCACGAGCTGGAACTTCCTGTGCTGTGAACAGTCCCCATAGCTCACTCTTGCACTTGGTGATGACAGCCAGAAACAGCCAAGGACACCCACGACCACTTTAACCAGGATAAAGAGACACCAATCCTGCCAACTATTCCCTGGTTCATCCACAAAAGTCCAGGTCCTCTTGCAGCAGCACAGAGAGTAAAGCACCACCCCAATCTCTTCCCAATTCTCTTTGCTAGAGCACAAGATGCTCAACCCTAATTCTGTAATAAAAATGCATAAAATATGAAAAAAAAAAAATTGGGGGGATCTGTAATAGGAATTCCATTATTGTTCCTGCTAAATGGAGGATTTCTTCTGATGGCAAAACAGATCTATTTGGAACTTGGGCTGATGCTAATAACTTCATAGATCAACGTACGGTTTAATTGATGGAACAGATGGAAGCCAGACTCTGCAACATTAAAGAGTTATACTTAATGCATTGGAATAACTGTGACTTGGGTTTAAAATGTTCTTCTAATTGTCTGGATGGTTTATCAGGGACATGAAGTCTATTGGATATTTCCATTCCTGATTTACAAGTCCATAATGATTTTGTAAAAGTGACTATTTCTGATTTTCTTAGGGGGGGAAATAATGTATGAATTCAGGAAAAAGAAAAGTTTCCAAGAGAACTACTCTTTCTAGGACATATAGAGTAGTTAAAGGACACAGCTTTGCATAACAAAGAATGATTCAGCTTTCAGGTCAATGAAGCACAGGAGTACGTACTCAAGTCCTCTCTGCCCACTAAGGAAACGAAGCATACATTTAGACCAGTTGATGAAAATGAAAGGTTTGCCTGGGGTCTCAACACTCAACAGTAACACACTGAGGAAAGAGCCTGATCTTGCAGAAGTGAGGATAAATACAAACACATCTCAAAATGACAACATTTCAACTTTGCATTCCTGCGCACTGTTAATGTTAATTACACCTGAGTGGTTATATACATGAGGAGAGTAAATTTGTTGATAAACCCAGATTTCTTTTCAAGGCTGCTTGACCCTGAGGTTTTCTTGAGAATTCATCCTTTCTGGCAGCATACAATAAATGCTAATTCAATAATACCATCTCTCATTTATATCAGTAGAGATGGGCAAAGTTTGACCAAGCCTAAGGAAGAAAGATCGACAACGACTTTATACAGTAGCTGGGGCAGGAATGAAGGCAGCAGGGGCGACATTTTATGTTGAAAAAGAACTTGAACCCACCCTAATTTGTTATTAGACTGCTTTCATGTTAAAAAAGGCAACACACTTACTACAATGTCTTTGCTGTTATTTTACTGTAAATCTGCTATGGAAAATAAAATGAATTAATTCAGGCTGGATTGTATCTTCTGGACCTGCAGCTGTCCAGTGCCTTGAATGGCCTCAAAGAACCTCAAAACAACCCAAAACACACCTCACTCATCCCCATCACTTCCCCTCTTGTTCCCTGCACCATTGCATTAGTGTCGTCCACCGGCCAGCTCAAAAGAACAGCCAAGGCTTGGTTGGCTTCTCCCTCCAGCATTAACTGCTTTCCTGTGGGTAACTCAACACCACCTTTTTGTCTTCTCATCCCGGATTCGGACTCTTATTACAATCCTCCAAGCAGATTTCTATAGGCCATGCTATTATATACCGACGTTAGATCAGCCACAGCCTGCCCTTATCTGTTTAAGCATCTATCTTGCAAACAGCACAAATAGGCTGACATAAACTGCTCTAACAGGGCAGGCTTAAAAGACTCTAGTCCTCCCTGACCATATTTTAGGCACGGGATGTCTGAAAAGCACCTTACTCCTACTGATTTCCAGTAGAGTTGGATGCTTCTCTATTTTAAAAATCTATTTGGAATCTTTTGCATCTCTAGGAGCACAAATGCAAGGAAATCTGCTCATTGCCCTCCAAGGTACCCAATGGACACTCAGAATATGGAGTTTCTTGGGCTCAAGGTGACTCTTAACCCAGTAAAACTCAGTATGGTTTTTGTATAGGGGGGAACAACTAAGAGGAGCTACAAAACCACCCACTTAACAATACATCTGCCATTATCTACCAGTAAACTACTCAGGAACTAGGTAATTCAGAGAGAGGAATAAACAGAATAAATGTCTCTGCAAACACACTTTGCAGCCCTTCACCACATACCTCTGGCACCTTGTTCTGCCTCATCTTAATCAGGTTTTTGTCTTGTTTTCCATACGCAAATGGCCATCCAAACTCTGCTCTGATAGTAATGGCAATTCAAAATAAACAGGACACCCCCCCACTCACTCACACGTTAACATTCATCTGTCCTTGATTATGCAGGTAAAGTTGTTTTATGGGTTGTCAATGGAGAATACAGCAAACCCAGCTCCCTGCATGGCTTCAAACCGAACACGCTCTCTGGCAGCACGCTGGTGTAAATTGTGGCGTTTCCATCGGATCTGAAATTCAGTGGGCTTTTCATTTGCAGTATAAACCCAAACCAGTTAAAGGCAGGGTGTGGAAGCGCCTTTGCGAGGGAACAGCGGCGTTGCATTTGTATTACATTATATTGTTTTGACGTGTCTGAAGCAAAGGTTAAAACCATCTTTTTGCTGGACATTGTTTCTGTACCACTGCCCCACTGCCAAGCCTCAATGCGAACAAGCCCAGAACGATGGGAAAGAGTTCGGATACAAATTCTATATTTATGTGAAACTATTCAAATGCAGCTGTACAACATGAACTACCTGAACCAAATCAAATCCTCAGGTCAATTCCTTCTGCCGAGTGCTCCTTAGATAACAAAGTCTTGTTCTGCGAATCTGTTCAATATATTAAAGTTGATTCACTCGGACAGTGTGTAAGATATAATACATTAATCTGGGCCATTTCAATTTCTGAGGCTGGGACTATAAAACTGGTGTGCTGCATATCTAATTTTTTTTGAATACCTGATTTATGCATCCCTCTGATGCATAGTGTCGATGGGATGGTGGATGCGGCTGCTGCATTAACAACGGGCTGCATCAGCACTCAAATCTTATCTTGTTAAATCAGACAAATGTAGCTCAATGAAAAGGAAGGAATAAATGCCTAGGATGGTTGAAAGGACTGAATTTTAATCCTGTTTGTTAGGGGACTTTCATGGTGGGGGCTGAATGGCTGAGGCAGGAATGTCCACCAAGAGCTTATGGGACTGTGAATTATTAGATGCTTACACATAGAACCACACATGCGGTATATACAAAGACACAGTTTTTCATTTCATTTCTGGGCAGACAGGTAAACATCCCCACACTGACATTCATCCATATACAAACACACACGGGTTTAAAACTGCAGAAATAAATGCCTTTTAGGAAAAGTAGGTCTGTATTTACAAAGTGTATATTTCTATCTCTTTCCAATGCAAGAACAACCATAATTGCTTCTTTGTATATAATTTATCATTTGATGCAGTGAAACAAAAGTTATCGCAGGGACTAAGTAGCCAGCAATGGATTAGATTTTCAGAGTAATTATATATGTTTATATGATTTTGAGGGTAGATGGAGTGCTGCTGTCGCTCTATACACAGTCAATATTAATTCTCAAGGAAAGAAAATGTTCCTGTGTTTGCACAATCAACAAGACCTTTAGAAATAAGCTTTCTGCCAGACAAGGAAAAGTTTCAATGGCACACACTTCGCAGGCTCAGCCTAGGTATTGACAATAAAGGGAAGGTATTGTCGGAATTAATTCTTCGGGAAGACCCTGAATCACTGATCTTTAATTTGAATTCCCTTCTCTAATAAATCCTTGTATTTTATCTACACACCGTAAGTTGGTAAAGAACCTTTGATTGTTTATCAGTAAAAATGTGTTTCTGAACAGGGAAGGATCACAAAGCTCTTGTGTAAGGCTGTACCTATTGCAGCACCAAGTAGTACATACGAAGCCAAGTTATATCTGGAATTATTTAACTGGCTGAAAGGTGAGTTTCATGGTCAGTAAGACACTGGAAATGTATTATTTAAGCATGCATCACTTTATTATCTGCTTTTCCCTCCACAATAAGTGTAATAGGGAAAAACAAATACATTGCAAATAGTAGCTCCCATCTTTGCAAGCTCTTTCTCTGTGTGCTAAACAAGGTCAATAGCTCTCTGTTTCCTACATCATTACTGCTTGCTGTGATGTCACAAACAGCATTAATTCATGCAGCGATGTAGTATTAATGAGGAGGGGCTTGAAAGGAGCCACATGTAACATGTCTCATAGCTGAAGAAGACCTGGGACCAAATCCTTCAAAAGAAAGGCAGTGATTTCAATGTTGCACTTTCAGTTCCCTTTTAACCGAACATGAAGGATCATCTTCACATTCACAAAATACAAACATTTTAGAGTTCCTACCTTGAGATACCTTAACCCAGCCTTAAGGAAGCCTAAAAAAAGAAGGAAAGGGAAGAAGTGACAGAGGCCCAGACCCAGAGACAATTCATTACAGACCGTTTTGATCCAATTATCCTGGAGAAGTTGGGATATATAAATATGTGCAGGCTAATGAAAAAGAATACAAATAAACGCTACGTTCTCACTTTTCCTAAAAGTAACCATGGCTTTCCTATATACCATGCATATTAACAAGTGTGCAGATCAATTCAAAGCTGTATTCCTATTTAGAGAACAAAGGGAAAAACACGCCAACTCCAAAGTTAACTAAAATATGAGAGTTAAGAGCTCAGTGCTTAGAACCGTGGTGTGAACAGGGAGGTTCTACTTCTTCACTTGCCCTGGTGATCACCCTGTAGTCTGGAAAGCCAGGAGAGGTCTTCCAGGAAAGGAAACGGAAGGCAAAGGAAACGGAAGGCAAAGGAAACGGAAGGCAAAGGAAACGGAAGGCAAAGGAAACGGAAGGCAAAGGAAACGGAAGGCAAAGGAAACGGAAGGCAAAGGAAACGGAAGGCAAAGGAAACGGAAGGCAAAGGAAACGGAAGGCAAAGGAAACGGAAGGCAAAGGAAACGGGAGGCAAAGGAAACGGGAGGCAAAGGAAACGGAAGGCAAAGGAAACGGAAGGCAAAGGAAAGAGGAAAAGGAAAAAAGGAAAGAGGAAAAGGAAAAAAGGAAAGAGGAAAAGGAAAAAAGGAAAGAGGAAAAGGAAAAAAGGAAAGAGGAAAAGGAAAAAAGGAAAGAGGAAAAGGAAAAAAGGAAAGAGGAAAAGAAAAAAGGAAAGAGGAAAAGGAAAAAAGGAAAGAGGAAAAGGGAAAAGAAGGAAAAAAGAAAAGCTCTTTGTGCATGTTTTAGTGATGTGCTATGGAACACACAACGATGGCACGCCTGAAGTCTTGTTGGTGGCTACCATCCCCATCGACTCTTGCTCTCAGCTGAGCGCCCTGCTCAGGAGGAGCAACGCGGAGCCAAATCAAATGGCCAAACCTTGGGGAAAATACAGCTAAAATGAGCAAATCAAGATAATTGTACTAATTATCATAATGAAGGAAAGATTCTGCGCTTCCACAAGGCTCCCCCTCCCCTGTTCCACGCACGACGCCGCGCCTGCATTCAGGATAAATGAGTTCCAGGCCTTGCTAGATGCTTGAATTTCTGTCAAAGTGGCTCCATTACATATGTGTCCCCCAGGGTCAGACTGCATTAGCCGACTCTTTTATTCCATACATGATGGAGTAAGGAGTCGGCAGAGTGTGCTCCAAAACTGCATTCCTAACGGATCTTTCCAGTGGCCGCAAGAACTTCAGCTCGATGCGGGCTGGGGGTTTAGGGGCTTTTCCTCTCTTTTGTATTTTTGCCTTTTTTCTTTTATTTTTTCAGTACGTGGTAGAAAAATAAACCACAAAAATGTCTTTAAGGTCACGGAACAGTGACCTCATTGGCTGGGCTAATTTGATTGTGCCAGAACAATAGCACTGTACTCCTCTGCCAGCCAAGTGCATGCTAATTATGCGATTTGCCCTTGATAAGACCTTGGTGGGTCATTCAGCAGTTGTGATCTGTCACTGACTTCTAATCATGTATTATCGTCTGGGTGAGTCAGAATGGTACCCTAAGCTTTCTGTCTTTACAGCAATGTGGCACTCTAATTACCTTATGCCAAGTGGATATGCAGAGACTGAATTAAGTGATCACTGTGATTGCCTTCAAAATCTTCTCTTTATCCTTTGTGTTGCTTCTCTGCAATTTACATTTTAAGATGCCGAGAAGCTTTTGGTGAGACTGAAAATGCCACTCTAAAAAATAATGATTTTTTAATTTAAAAAGCATAACACTGCATTTCAGTCAGAGCAATTGCTAGCAGTATTTAAATGCTGCTAAACAATATACCTCGATACAAATCTTCCTGTAAACTTGTTGAAATTATAAGACACCCTTTACCTTTTAATCTGCAGCCAAAAGAGGAACAAAAGGGAAGAAGCCTAATCTCTTTCTAAAGTTTTATCAATTCATAACTGCTATTTAAGAGGCAAAATTAATTAGAAAGTGCTTTTCCACATTAATTATGCCTGTGAAATGTACATGCCAATATAACAAATACTACAGATCAAGTGCAAAGCTTGAAAGCTTCATGGCTGTGTTCGGCATATTCGTTAACAACAGTAAAGATGAGTTGACCCTTCAAGTCTTACAAATTCAGGCACTAATTTCTCACCTATGGGTTAACTCATTTAGAGGCCATTCGAGGGATCTGGGGTGGGTTAGTGAGGAGAACCTCTGTATTTTGCCCAGTTCTTTAACAAATCAGAGCTGCGCCGTACTTCTCTATTGTTGCATAGCAACTCTCCAAAACTACAAAGCAATCTCCTATGGTAAACCAGTCATATTAACATCTGTATTTGCCCGAAGAATGATCTAACGCCTTTTGCAATGACAACGTGGCGATCTGTCTCTAGCTTAAATAAACAAAGTCATGATTTATCAGATTTGATAAGCTGCATTTGTCTGAATCATCCTTGAAAAGATGAACTCTGAAGCGCTCCTTGAAAGTTGTCATAAAACAGACACAAAAAAATCCTCCCGCCACTGAATTTATTGTACCACTAACAGAAAATAAGGATTTTCGAAGCTTTTTCTCTATTGTATGTCAATATTGCAGGATAATTTCTTTTTTTTTTTATTTTTTTTTATTTTTTTATATAGAAACAAACTGGGGGAAAAAAAAAAAAGTCAATAAAAACCATAAAGGACAATTGAGAAAAAATTGCAAGCCTTATTTTCCTGGCATCACATGATGCACAAGCAGCATTATTTGCTGAAACCTTGGTTTGTTTGGGGGTGGGGGGGGGAGAGAAAGGAAAGAGACAGAATAAGAGAGAAAAGCAGAGGGAGAGGCAGAGTGCCTAGAAATAAGATGCAGTCCCTGGGTGGCAAAACAAAAGAGCCCAAGAGGGGAAAAAAAAAAGGGGGGGGGGGGGGAGAAAGCTGTAGAAAGTTGACACAGTCAAGAATAATGGCTAAATCTATCAAGTTTGATCAGGTCTGCTATAATGAATTGGAGCTTCATATTCCAAGCAGGGACAATGAAGACAGAAGTCAGGCTCTAGAAATGTGCTGCTCACTTTGTGCTTGGAATATGCAGCAGCCAGCGGGGAGCCACGAGATAATTACACAGTATTTGTGTGGTTCCAGGAAGCTTCCTGCGCAGGTTGAATGCCCGCGCTATATTAAAAGGCAGCACAGTGAAATGTTTTTAATGAATATTTTTGTCAGAGAAAGAAAAGGCATTTGAATGATTTTTGTGTATGCAGGGAATGAGAGGGGGAACATCACTGTCAAAATACAGGTACCTTTATTTATATTTACGCCATTATTTACTGTTTCAAGAGCCCAACGTCCTTTCAATAATACAAATCACAACACTAGGTTAATGTTATTTAGGGCTAATTGCACGTGCAGTCCCCTAACTAATGTGTGCTGTTAGTATGTTTCCCTCAAATCCTGCATCAAACTGGCTTGAAACTCCTCTTATTTTTATTTCCAGTAGGAGCTGAAATGTTTAGACACATTTAATCAGAAAACTCAAAGAAGTAACACAGATGTTGATACTTACTATTCAGTAGCCCTTGGCAGTGATAGATCTAAAACACAAGAATACATTATTTCAGCACTCTGTAATTCTCACCTAACAGATGTGAATAATCCACTGAATTAAAAAAACCCAGGCATGATACTCATAAATGCTCATTCTGCAGCGCAAGCAATCGTATTGATCAAAACCTAGACTTTGGTATAAAAGTTAATTTGAAAGGCTCTTTGCTGGTATGGGTTTCAGTACAAAGCAAGCCCTTGGTTTGCTGCTTGCAATTGAATCACTCCTGGTACACCCGGACTGAGACAATTTGCTCTTACGTGCCGCTGAGCATCCTTGTGCAAGATTAAATAAGGCCCTTACGAGTTTCCAGCACCATTCTCCACAAGAAACACAGCTACATGCACTCACCTCCTGCTCTACAGCATTGACTGCGACTCACAAGGGGTTTGGGGGATGAATTCTTCATTTTTAAACAAATACATGGTCAGGTTTAGAATTAAACTGTGATTCAATAGAGAGAAGCTCCCTGGCTGAAGGAGACCCAGCAACCTGCTGGTCTGGACCTGGGATTAGCGTGGCCTCTCTGACTGCAGTGCCCCATCTCCTCCCACCCAAAATGCATGCCTAGATCTAGCCTCCTGGTTGCAAATACTGAACAAGAGAGAGACAGAAGGTTTTGTTGCTGAGATTTTTCTTAGGGATGCATTTTAATAGCTATATTATTTGAGAATAAAAAAGGGTAATTTCTGGATGACTTGGAAACGAGGGATGGACTTAAAAGGAGTCAGTTCTTTGGTGGTGACACTTCAGGTGCAGCAGAAAACACAAAGTTCCTCCACATCAGCACAGCATGAGAAGAGACAGCTTCCACCCTCCTACCTTTTTACCTCTGTGCTTACAAAAAAGACAGTGAATAGATGTGATAACAGACCTGGGAAAACAACAATAAAATAGGAAGATGCTCCATCTGAATTAGGTTATTGAACAAAACAGCCTCATTGGGTCAATATAATGTAGGCAAAGAGGTCTGGGTTTTGTTGTTTCTTGAAGGACACTAGAAAATTGTTGAGTAATTCTGCTATTGCCACTGATTTTAAAATTCCATCTATTAAGAAAGGTTGAAGTGTCCTGGGTCATATACTAGAATCATTATGGCCACAAATTAATGCCCAATGTAACTCCAACTATCTCCTGTTTTGCTACTGGATTCAGATGCATCGATAACTTGCACTTCTTAAAAAAGAGAAAAACCCCACAACTTGAATTCCAAGGTGTGAAAATCTTTGCTCAGAAATTCTTTTCATGTTCACTTTTTGCACAGTGCTTTTTTGTTGTTGTTTTTCAAGAGATCAAAATGAAGCTCCCCTGAACCACAGAGCACTTGGGCTACGCAGTCCTTGTTACCCGCATGGACCGATTCTGCACCTTTAAACAGGAGATTTACCCTAGGCAGGAAGAAACCCTGATGAAGAAGGGAACAAAAAGGCTTCCATATCTAACCCCTCCCCTTCGTTTGTCTGCATTCCTATTTTAGCAACACACACTGGTGCATTTTCTCAATGATCAAAGGTCTAAGCTGGAAATACCTCTTTCAGCTTGATCAGGGCTATATTTTTGCCAAGGATCGGAATGCGACTCCTGCTCCACTCTTTGTCTACAGCAGCTCTAATTTAAAAGGAGATCTTTCAGTTACCAGATGAAGAGGTAAACAGCTGTCACATTTGGAGCCCAAGTAAACATTATAACCTACATTCCATCCCCCTGAGCAAAAAATCCAGGAGAACTTCCTCTGCCGCAAAGGCAGCAACGGGAGCTAAGTGATGGCTCTCATTTTAGTTCTGGCAAGTCCCTAAAATGTTTGCAGCCCCAAATGCTTGAGCCCATCTCTTAAAATGGAAGGGAAGATAATAATGATTCCTTTGGACCTCTGGCTCTTGGAGGCTGCCTTTTGTGGTTAGAGCAAACAGTTGTAACTAATCAACCGCGGCAACTCATGTTTGCTCAGCTTCAAATAGTTCACTCTACCAAGTATGTTTTTAAGCCACTAAATATCTAACTAGAGCTTACAGCATAGTTAGCCATAGCTGAGCTTTCATACACCCATCACAGTACTTGTGTATGCGGCTCATTTCTGTTTCACTGTTGTTATAAATAAGCTGAAAGAATAATAAACTCTTTGGGTCAGATTCTGGGTTTCGTTCCGCCTGTCCATTTAATTCCATGTAAGCCAGTGCATTACACCAGATTTAAGGGACTCTGAGTGACAACAGGATTCACTCAGGGCGATGGAATCCACTTGGGTTTACACAAGTTTAAGCAAGAGCAGAATTTAGCCTCTAAAACAGGGAAAAGAAAGCTTAATACCCTCGTTGCTCTACACAGGCTTCCCTTACAGCAGCCATATAAACTGGTTAATGTAGGCAGAGTTTCTTTTTGCATCTGTATATTAAACAGGTATTTTGCCAATATTTATATGCCCATATCCCTTGGTACAAGCAGAGCTGGGGATATCAACCATAGCTGTTAGTTCCATTGCATGAGATGAGCTTTGTATCAAAGGAAAAAAGGCTCCTCTCCATCTCACATGCTTTATTTTATTCAACCAGCTCTTTTTCACATTGTTATATCCAGTGAATATAGCACGGTTGGATTCAGAAGAGAACCTTAAGCGTTCTCATAATGCTTAGAAGCAATGGCTTCACACTGTATAATCTATCAAAGGTGTCAGATTTACAAAATGCAGATTTTCTGTCACATTTGGGCACTATAAGCACTGTATCTTTTCACTAAGGTGCTGACTGCTGTTTTAATGAGGCCCTTTGGTGGCTGTAAAAAACTGAAAGGAGAGGATTATAGGGGTTACCCTAGGTATTGTCTATTTGTCTTACAAATTTCACACTAACTACCAATTACATCGCCATAAACCTTTTGGCTACTTCAAGCTATATGCCATATAATACATAAAAAATACGCTATGTTAACCTCTTCCATATTATACGAGTAACTACAGCCACTGATGCAAGTAACATATCTAATGAAGCCAATAATGAGCCTCTTTAAAAGTAGTCTTGTTATAGGAATAATATTAGAGCAGTTCAGTTAAAGGCTAAGGTCCATTATGGCATGCTTCCGATGTTCTCTGGTCCCACGTCTGAAAAGATGCTGACACGTTAATTCAGGCTCAAGAAGGGCATTAATCTCACAACCTTCTACTTGTCGTGCTTAATGGGACATCCTGCCTAGGTGAAATGAACCTGATGTATTCAGGTAAACATAATTTAATAAGGAGGAAAAAAAATAGAGAGAAAGAAGTAGCTGCGGTCGGACATAACAGCAAGGGGAGTATTTATAGTTCAGTTTCAGTGAGGAGGATTGTGAGTGTTTGACTGAGAAGTGAGCAGTGTAAGAAGAGAAAAGGCCAAATAACACAGAATTTGCTTGAAGCCCCACTGCTGAAATGTTAGTGCATTTAAAGGAATACGTTAATTTGGAGGAGGAAGGGATGCGCTAACGTGGGGCTTAGAGCACTTGAGTGTAAAATAGAGATCTGAAGCTACATCGTCTGATATTTAAAAGGCAAGCATGAATGTCAGTGAGTAGCTGTAGATCCTCTTTTGGCTGTCATCAATCATAAGTCTAATAAGCCACCTAAAATGATGTCACAAGACACAGAACAGAACAAACTGCAGTGGTTAGAGAAGCACGTGCCCTACTTGCAGCCTGGGCAGTAAAAGCACGACCCATCTTCCAACCCCAAGAAAGCACTGGGGCCTACAAGGAAAACACCCCTGCACACACAGGTTTTGTGTGCTGCTGGGTATAAAGATGCTTATGGCCAACTCTTCACGTAGCAGGAGGTAAAATTACAAAGTGCAAAAAAATAGTGCTACTTAGAAAGAGAAAATCAATTCAGTTTGATTCATGAATTGAAGCCAGGCACCCAAGAAAACCAAACCCCTAGAATCATAGAATCATTAGGGCTGGAAAGGACCTTAAGATCATCCAGTTCCAATCCCCCTGCCATGGGCAGAGACATCTCCCGCTAAACCAATGTCACCCAAGGCTCTGTCCAACCTGGCTTTGAACACCACCAGGGATGGAGCCTTTCATGCAGTATGAGCAGGTCTTTATTCCCCAGGATTTCCGCTGCCCCCAGAGCCAAAAGCTTGTGCTACACATTTTTGTGCTGTGTGAGAAAGCAGGATGGAATCATCAGATGCTCAAGGGGAATTAAACTACTGCGGATGCTACTCAGTGATAGGAGTGAAAAGGGAGCTTCTGAAAAATCAGAACCCACCACACCACTGCAGAGTAGGGCTGTGTCCTCCATCTCTGTGTGGCTTCTAATGAACTACAGCTTCATTCCTTTTATTTCTGTACAGCCCAAGCATCACAAGTTCAGGGGAAAAAAAACCCATGGAAGTTCTTTGGCTGCTCCTGGATTTTCTTTTCATCCGTAATTTGGGTGACCTAGAACTGGGTGGTGAGCTCATGGCACTACACTAGGATAACAGTGTGAAAAACCAGAGGATTAGGTAAACCTCAAAGTGTTGTATTTCTGGAACACTTGTGTTGCAGTTGTGTTGTGTTCCAGAAAGGGAACTGAATCCCTCTTTCTTCCAACAATTATTCCCTTTGCTATGCTTCCAGTTGCATACGAAGCATAGTTGACAAGCAAAGCCCAAACTGCACTGGCTTCACACCTCTATGAAGAAATCCAAACTTACCTCTTAATGAGCCAAAAATCAGGTCTGGAAAGAGCACTGTTCAATTGGGCCCTTACAGCCCTATATGTGCAGACGTTAATCTTGTTAAGCCTTGAAACACAGACTCCAAATAGGCCTTTGCTGCCTCACTGGCTCCCAATGCACCTTTTGACCATAAACATCTGGGTATTTTATCTAGGCTGATTTTTGCAAGCAGTTTACTCTAAAGCCACTAATACATGCTATTGCAAAGGGGCTCAATGGTGCCTATTAGGTGCTGGTCATGCTGAGTGAGGGTGGGGATTGTGGAGACATATTGCACCACGGGGAGCTATAGCAGCCACTCTGCTGCTGGAAGGCAGAAAACCTCCTGGAGCTCTCAGGTGCACAGAGGAGCGCACTTGCTATTAAATTATTTCACAGGGAGAGGCCTATTACCTATGAAAGCTGATCCTGCTCTTAAAGGCTACTGCAAAGGGACCATAACCCTCTTTAGGGGGAGGTGATGTGTCCAGAGGAATCAGTCCTGGGCTCCCAAGCGGCCAAGAGCTACAGCGATAACAGGTACTTGTGTGAAACACATTTGTTGTGCAGTTTCCCATCCTGCAGAAACCTGCCTCTGCCAAAGGATGGCCCAAAGAAATCAGGAGTTTAGAAGTTCAACAAAATGCATCCAGTTGCTCACACCAGCATCTTGTAAGAGATTTGGAAATAGAGCCCAAAGAGACACCCTGAGGACACCACAAGTAGTAGAGGGATTTAACCCCGCACTGATTTACTCACTTGTGACCTTTGGAATAAGCCCCAATTCTACATTCTCATTCTTATTTTGAAAATTCAGATGCTTGTTCAGGTAACGTTTTCTAGATAGGGTAAAGCAGATGAAATAGTTCGGACAACAAGCTAAACCACAGCAATACATCTGCAGCAGCAGCACAGTTTGTGTTTTGGCAATCTGAGCTCTTGCAGCAATGGGATACATGGCAGGTTTTCTTCAGCAAAAGCCTGATGGGTTTTTGCTTGGTTTTACAAAACAGAGGGTACTTTTCCTTAAAAACCAGGCAGTATTTTAGTTATCAGATATGGATACCTTTGCTTATGAATTTTATACCTTAGTTTCAATCTCTATTACCATTACAGGTATACCAAAAGTATCTACAACCATCACACATCACATGAACCCACCATACACAGAGGCATTCACATTATATTACCATAGGTGAAGCTACCTGCTGGTGAGAGCAGAATAACTTCTAAACACAGGGGAAGTTTAGATTGGATCTAAGGAAGAAATTCTTTACTGAGAGGGTGGTGAGGCATTGGAATGGGTTGCCCAGGGAGGTTGTGAATGCTCCATCCTTGGCGGTGTTCAAGGCCAGGTTGGATGAGGCCTTGGGTGGCATGGTTTAGTGTGAGGTGTCCTTGCCCATGGCAGTGGGGGTGGAATGGGATGATCTTAAGGCCCTTTCCAACCCTGACTATTCTATGATAAATCAGAAACTCCAGGGTTTTATTAATGAGGGCCTGGTTTGTAGTCAGACCAGGCCCAAACTGAATCAGAGCACAACCAGCTAATCTGCAAAAGCCACCAAGACACAGACTTTACTACATGACACAATCACCACCTACTTACACCAAAGCACCAGCTCTCATGAGCTTTCTTAGTACTACTAAGAGGGGGTTCCCTGCCCACGACAGGGGGTTGGAACTGGATGACCTTAAGGTCCTTTCCAACCCGAATTATTCTATGATTCTACTAGCTAAGTGAGTTTAAGGTTTTAGATAAGCAATTGAAACTAGAAGTGCCATTCCAATGCCCTGTTCAGTTCCCCAGCACAGCAAAGAGGACCAGATGCCATTCAATGAATTGGCCAGTAAGAATAAGTGAGAAAGACCAGAAGTCCATTGGAGCCTTATGATAGGTTTCTTGTGCAAGGCATGCACAGAAGTGTCAACAGGCCTGGAAAAATCCCTTGTTACTGCTCTCATTCTGGAGGCACACAAGGAGATCCCTGCTCCCTGGTCCTCACGAGGCAGCAGGGACTTGTGGTGCAGGAAGTTTCCCCCACTAGCTCATTCTGTATCTCAACATTTCACCCTAGCATCATAGAATCATAAGGGTTGGAAAGGATCTTAAGATCACCTAGTTCCAATCCACAAAGATGGGCTTCATTGCTTTCAGAGCAAGAAAGGCTAGCAGGGATTAATCTGATTTCTAATCCTAACAACAGCAGCAGTGTGTGATCTTCTGGCTGGGAGTTTGGTGGGTCTAAAACCAGGTGGAAGCTGTCACACTTCACAACACCCACAATTACATGAACCATATTGAGCTGCTGAAGTTTCATACATGAAACAGCAGAAGGGAAGTTATTTTTCAACTTCATTAGCTGTTACAGTGCAGAAAGGCACGTGTTTCCTGGGCTGGCATCAGGCTAAAAATAGCCTTCATTTTCAGGCCCCAGGTTTTCCTATTGGTTTTTCAACTGCTTTTGCATAGAGAACCAGATGGATCTTGAAGATCACTACACAGGAGCTTTACCCTACCTCCCTTTGAACTTTGAGAGAAAGAAAAAGAGTCAATGATGATCTCAGTATTTGGGTTCAATGATTTTGAATGTGTTATCTCCAGAACAGTTTTGCCTGAGTTCCCTGTGTGTTGCCAGGCTGCTCTCCCCACTTTTTAATTCCTCCCCATCCAAATAGGAACTGTCGCATTCTGTACAAAGTAAGCTCTGCAGAACTGGATAAGATACGTCACCTTAGGCATCTGAATTAATAGTTTGGTTATGTACTCTGTTAAGTCTTTCCTATAGATCAGCATAACTGGGCTAGACAGACAATTCTTCAGAGCTAACATTTGAAGAAGGTGCCAAAGACAACATCCCTTTGAGATCTCACTGAATTACCCAGATTAAAAACCAAACCAAACCAACTGAAAACAGACAGGTTTCTTTTTCCTCAGCAGCACTGGAAATATAAAATGGTGGAAAAAGTTGGCAGGAATAAACACTTCCATGGAGTTTCTAAAGCTGCAATTAATGTTAATGAAGCTATACCTTATATGGCAAGGAGCTATACTATAAATTGGGTAAGTAAGAAAAATGAAGAGCCATTGTGCTCTTCCAATATAGTACATCAGGGTATTGCCACTGTAAAGCTATCTTTATTTTAAGCCATTAAATAAAACAATATAAATCTGCAAGCAGGTGTTTCGTGTTGCGGCAGTATTGGAAGTTGTAATGCAAACAACCTAATTTTAGCATCTATGTAGAGTGTGAAGTAAATTTACTGATCACTGATGCATTGAGCGCAGGGAGGACACAATCAGCAGGAGCTTCCAGCAAGATTATCCTATTAAAGCAGGAAGCCTGTTAAGGAAGTAAGGGAAAGCAGGTGATGGAAGTGGGGGTTTGCCGAGCAGGCATGGGCCCACTGTACATGTTAAGTTGTTGTTTTCTGCTCAGCTAAGCAGCAGAGAATTGATATGTTAGCAATGAAGTGCAATGACAATTAAATTGTAACTGACCTACATGTTACCATCATTATGCTTTCTCTTTTTTACTGCTTTCCCTCTTATTTAATCACACAGTATGGGGTTTTTATTAGGCTGTAATGTTAAAATCTTCATCCATTTAGCCATAAATGTTTGACTGGATATCTATCAGACTTCCTTGCACTATACAAACAAAACCATTTTGCTGAATCATTGTTGACTTGTTTGTGGCCTAATTTAATGAGTGTAATAACTTACATTACTACCCAGTTAACATTTAGGAGCCCAGAAAAGACCTGCCAGCACGCAGCAAGATACTGTATATGTTTTCTATTCATATCACTCCTCCTTGCAGTAAATTTCATACAATAATAATCACCTCTTGCAAGGCCAGCTTGGCTTTTCCCCAGCCCAGGTTGAGTGCTCCATGGCCAGTCTGCAATGCTAAATATCAAGTGCCTCAAAATTTCAATGCAGTTGCAGCTCTCTAAGTATCTAAGTCTTGAGTGACACGGTCTAGTGTGAGGTGTCCCTGCCCATGGCAGGGGGTTGGAACTGGATGATCTTAAGGCCCTTTCCAACCCAAACCATTCTGTGATTCTATCAGGTAACATCTTATGTAGCCATCAAAATATCCAGCATAGAAGCCTGAGCTCATTACATCAACACTCGTGCAGCAAACTGAGCTATTACAGTATCATCTATCATCTACCTGGATTTGTGCAAAGCATTTACACTGCCCTGCGTGACATCCTTGTCTCTAGCTTGGAAGGACATGGATTTGACAGATGGATCACTCTGGATAAGCAACTGAAGTTCAGCAAGGCCAAGTGCAAGGTCCTTGCATCTGGGTCAGGGCAATCCCAAACATAGGTTTGGGCACAGACTGGATGGAGCAGCCCTGAGGAGAAGGACTTGGGGTGTTGGTCAGTGAGAAGCTCCTCATGACCTGGCTTCAGTGTGTGCTTGAGCCCAGAACCCCCCCGTGTTCTGGGCTGCACCCCCAGAGTGTGAGCAGCAGCTCAGGGAGGGGATCCTGCCCCTCTGCTGTGCTCTGGGGAGACCCCCCCTGCAGCCCTGATCCAGCTCTGGGGCCCCCAACACAAGAGGGACGTGGAGCTGTTGGAGCGAGTGCAGAGGAGGCCATGGAGATGCTGCGAGGGCTGGAGCAGCTCTGCTCTGGAGCCAGGCTGAGAGAGCTGGGCTGGGTCAGCCTGGAGAAGAGAAGGCTCCTGAAGGGGAGACCTGAGAGCAGCTCCAGTGCCTAAAGGGGCTACAGGAAACCTGGAGAGGGGCTTGGGACAAGGGCCTGTAGGGACAGGCCAAGGGGAATGGCTTTAACCGGGCAGAACAGGGGAGACTGAGATGAGCTCTTAGGCAGAAGCTCTTCCCTGTGAGGGTGCTGAGGCGCTGGCACAGGGTGCCCAGAGAAGCTGTGGCTGCCCCATCCCTGGCAGTGTTCAAGGCCAGGTTGGACACAGGGGCTTGGAGCAAGCTGCTCCAGTGGAAGGTGTCCCTGCCCGTGGCAGGGGTTGGAGCTGGAGGAGCTTTAAGGTCCCTTCCAACACAAACCAGTCTGTGGTTATATGATTATTGAGGAGGAAAATACAAAAGGAACTACTAACACACAGAATAAGGCTTCCAAGTTAAACATAACACTTAAGAAAGGTAAACCTGCTTTGCCAGAACTTAGTTCAGGTTAGGTGAAACAAATGTTGCTGCTTTACAATTACCAAAGGCAAACCCCAGGTATTTAGGCCTGAGCCTGCCTAATGAAGAGCACAGGGATGCCTGTGAGCCCTGGGAAGCCCTCAGCAGGAGCAGTACAAAGCACTGAACACCAGTGGTTTATGAGGCATCTTCATTTTTATTCTATTATCTTGAAGAAAATCCTTCTTGTCACTGTCTATACCTCAAGCTCTCATCTGGCATCTGACAGTCCTGCAGATCAATTAAGTAACAAAATCAAGTCTCCATATTCATACCCTAATTTAACACATATTGGTCAAGACAGAGGCATTTTCCTGCTTGCAAGGCCATAACTCAAGCACCAAATCATACAGAGGGGGGCAATTTGTGAAGTGCAAAAGTTGAAATTCTCCATTTTCCACTAGAAAAAGAAGAACATCATTTCAGTGCAACAAAGGGGGATACCACGGATTACATTTTATTGCAGACATCCTTTGTTAATGGGCATTAATTGTGGAATCACTACAGAGTGACTCCATGCATGCTGTCACACAGTTCACGGCCTCCACAAAGAGTTTTGAAGGGGGGAAAGTGGGAAGAATGGTTACGCTATCTATTTAAAGTATCTTCAATGTAATCTTAGGCATCAGTTCTGTTGCCTGTTACCTCTCCTACCCGAACTCTTTTACTTCATTTCTCCTCCTAGGTCCCTTTGCCCATAACACTGGATGAACTGAGAAGGGAGCAGGAAAACCACACCTTTTTGAAGGTACTCATAGATTGCAAGTCTTGAGGAATGGTGAGTAAAAGCAAAATCCTCTATTTCATCACCTTTAAAAGAGTCTGAGCACTGGGGTAGGGAAACACAACAAGGAATCAAGACTTCAAGACTTCCCAAAGTAAGTAAAACCAATATTGGTGTTAGCAGAACACTTTGTCCATGGGCATCTTGATCATGGAACTCATTGTGCACTATTTAAGTACAAACTTGAATAAATACAGCAATGAAACTTCATTAGTGATACTTAGCAAATCAGCATCTATTACCATTGCCACTCATAGCATTTCATATGGAAACAAAGCTTTCCGAGGATACAACTCGGCCATTTAGCAACAATACATTTACACTGGTATTATAAACTAAGAGTCCCAAAGTTCTTCTTTATTCTCCTATATCTCTTGTGGTCAAAAAGATCAGGACTACATCTTTCACACACTCCTGATTGCGCTGTATTTTCATTGCATTGCATATGAACTCCTCACAGGATGGATACAGTGAGGAAAAATAAGGTCCATCATGCAGAAGGGCAGTAAGCAGAGTGTACCATATACTGGAAGAAGCGATTTTCAAAGGAAAGTACATTTTTGGGAGCACGCTAATTCCTCATAACCAATGTTTAACTTAGGCTTTTATTTAGCTCAGGCTTTCTTTTAGTTCTAGATCCCAACCTGCCTGTGCCATGACAATCCAGAGACTCCAGAAAAACACATCCTGAGGGAAGTTAAGAAAACAATAAATGATGGAGCGTTTAAGGTCAGATTTATTACCACCTCATCGCAAAGTTTAGTATCAGGGGAGGTAAAGATAATGAGCTACAATCTGGCTGGGAATGGCAGTTGATTTGAGCGGCATACCCTGAGCTGAGCAGAAAGCGAAGACAGGCTACTTGGACAGCAGGGAGCATTCCCACGTGCGGGAATTCCTTCGGCACCATAATGCAGCAACTGCAAGAATCATTTTCTCAATGCTGTAAAGTGCTTAAGCTTGGAAAAGTCTATAATATTACTTACTGGCCATAGATCTTGATGTTTGTCTATGCAATTTTAAATCTCTGTTAACCACAAACACTCACTTAGGCACATGAGACATTACATGAGTGAATGTGCCTAAAGCTGAAGCGGAGGTAACCCCACAAGGAGCATTTTTGTTTGGTGCTCTGCAAGCCATGGTCTGGTCAACCTTTATATAAAGGACTGAACACAAGGATTTGAAGTAATTTTTTGGTGGGATGCTTTCGTTATTATTACAGCCATGAAACTATTTATATGGTGGTGACACAGAGCTGCTGTATATGTGAACTGTACAGGTCATACTGGCTGACATCTTGCAGTGGATTATCATCCCAGATTCAGAGCTGACAGTGAAATTGTATGGAAGCAGAAAAAGCAAAGAGCACAGATGTAACTGTGAGGTATGCTGGATGAACCACCAAAAACGTGGCCTGGTATGCAGAGAAATGAGCTGGAACTACTGGATACAATGACTCCATGCAGGTCATTTGCTTTGTTCTTGCAGTCATATAAAAGCAATTTTCTTTCTGTTACAAACATCATTATGAACACATGGCAGCATAGTACTGTTTTCAAGTGCAGGGCCACTTCTTGACTGCAGCTCTTCTTTGGGAAGGTACAAACACACACACAATTTTGTCAGCACCAGTAGTTAACGTAGAGGGCTGATTCACTTAAGAGCCTCAGTGAAACACATCAGGTAGAAGATGCCAGAACAGCTCTCTAAGGACTTCTGTAAGCAGAAGCTTGCAGGGGACACAGTAACAATGAATCTCAAGGTACACAATGCAGAGAAGTTGAATCTTACCAAGCTGTGCCCATAGGGTTTTCCCCCACACCAGAAAGTCCCCACATTTCAGTGGAAATCTAATATTGAACCCTATATTCCACATATAGCACCTTCAGTTAAGCTCAGTTGAGCTCTTCTCACCTACCTTAAGAAGGCACAGCTTCAATCACTATTTAGAATTGATATAATTGTCAGACCAAAAGGAATTTCTAGTTGTTTCTCTGGAAATCACTAACATCATGCAAATGCATTGAATGCAGTGATTTTACAGTAAATCTATCAAAGGTATAAAAACTTGTATGAAATTCGGAGCAATTCAGGTTATATTTTCAAGCATTCACAATTTTCCTGAACTTTTGGTTTGGGGTTTATTTGGGGTGTTTTAATTGAAAAAGGTCAAAATACTTTATTTTTATGTGTTTATTATAGTTATTTCAATTTCATTTCCGAGCACGTTCAACTTACGCCATAAGAAAAGGAACACATCGAGAATTAAACCCGTCCTATGACTTTGGGTAGAACAAAACATTTCAGCTATTCTAAAATCTATTTTTGTTGCCTTTCCAGCGCACTATTAAAAAGGAGAAATGCTGTACGTCAATCACGGAAGTCATTCATTTGGCTAGCACCCCAAAAATTAACTCCACAACCATATACAAAATACAGCGACTCTGATTTTGCTGCAGGATGTCAAATAAACAGTTTCTTTTGCTTCCTCTTTCTTTTCCTTGATTTTAAAGAATTTTTCATTATCCCATTATTCATTATCCCATTTTCATTATCCTAAGGAAAGAACCTTCCCTTTCCTCAGACGTGTGTTCAAATGACACTCCTCTTGCTCTCTCCCCGGGTTTATGTTTCACTAGAATGACAACATTGAATAGCAACTCTACTTAACCATTTTTAAGGCCCTGATCAGTGTCAGTTATACAGTGACGGGAAGATTATTTCAAGTCTGAAATAGCCAAATAGCTGTGAAATCACATATATCACAGTATCACAGTATGTTAGAGATTGGAAGGGACCTCAAAAGATCATCTAGTCCAATCCCCCTGCCAGAGCAGGAACACCTAGATAAGGTTACACAGGAATGTGTCCAGGCGAGTTTTGAATGTCTCCAGAGAAGGAGACTCCACAACCCCCCTGGGCAGCCTGTTCCAGTGTTCTGTCACCCTCACTGAGAAGAAGTTTCTTCTCAAGTTGAAGTGGAACCTCTTGTGTTCCAGTTTGTACCCATTACCCCTTGTCCTATCATTGTTTGCCATTGAGAAGAGCCTGGCTCCATCCTAGTGACACTCCCCCTTTATATATTTATATACACTAATAAGGTCCCCCCGCAGTCTCCTCTTCTCCAAACTATAGAGACCCAGCTCCCTCAGCCTTTCCTCGTAAGGGAGATGCTCCACTCCCTTAATCATCTTAGGTGCCCTGCGCTGGACTCTCTCCAGCAGGTCCCTGTCCTTCTTGAACTGAGGGACCCAGAACTGGACACAACATTCCAGGTGCGGTCTCACCAGGGCAGAGTAGAGGGGGAGGAGGACCTCTCTCGACCTACTGACCACCCCCCTTCTAATACACCCCAGGATGCCATTGGCCTTCTTGGCCACAAGGGCACAGTGTTGGCTCATGGTCATCCTGCCATCCACTAGGACCCCCAGGTCCCTCTCCCCTACACTACTCTCTAACAGGTCGTTCCCCAACCTATACTGGAACCTGGGGTTGTTCCTGCCCAGATGCAGGACTCTACACTTTCCCTTGTTATATTTCATCAAGTTTCTCCCTGCCCAACTCTCCAGCCTGTCCAGGTCCCGCTGGATGGCAGCACAGCCTTCTGGCGTGTCAGCCACTCCTCCCAACTTAGTGTCATCAGCAAACTTGCTGACAGTACACTCAATTCCCTCATCTAAATCATTGATGAATATATTAAATAATACTGGTCCCAATACTGACCCTTGAGGCACTCCACTAGATACAGGCCTCCAACTAGACCCCGCCCCATAGACTACAACTCTCTGGCTTCTCTCCTTCAGCCCGTTCGCAGTCCACCTCACTACCTGATCATCCAGGCCACACTTCCTCAATTTAGCTGTGAGGATGCTGTGGGAGACTGTGTCAAATGCTTTGCTGAAGTCAAGGTAGACCACGTCCACCGCTCTGCCATCATCCATCCACCGTGTTATTTCCTCATAAAAGGCTAGGAGGTTGGTCAAGCATGACTTCCCCTTGGTAAAGCCATGTTGACTGCCCCTCATAACCCTCTTATCCCTGACATGCCTTAAGATGGCATCAAGGATAAAGTGCTCCATCACTTTCCCAGGGATGGAGGTGAGGCTGACCGGTCTATAGTTACCCGGGTCCTCCTTCTTGCCCTTTTTGAAGACTGGAGTGACATTTGCTTTCCTCCAGTCCTCAGGCACCTCTCCCGTTTCCCAAGACTTGGTAAAGATGATGGAGAGTGGTCTAGCAATGACTTCCGCCAGTTCCCTCAGCACCCGCGGGTGCATCCCATCTGGACCCATGGATTTATGATTTATGAATCAGCCAGGCTGAGAGATGAGTAGCAGCATCCTGTAAAAAGACTTTCTTTCCTTCAGTCAATCTGCTATGCTCTTCATGTTAAAAATCAAAGACCAAAGAGACCCTCTTGAAACATCTCCAAAAATCCAGATAAACGTACTAATTCCATCCTCATTTAGCAATATTTAAGTTAGGATAAATGATCATGTATGGGTTTGCCATTTTCTATATTTTTTACCTGCATTTCTATGTTTCTAGTAAATGTCAATGAACTTCCAGTCAAATTCCTTTCAAATATAAATATGAAAGAGCCAATATTTGATGATTACTTCTATTTGGGCCATTCACTTTTACCATAAAGTGGAGGGCTGTGGGTTTTTTAAGTCTGTAGCATGAAATGCACTTCCTCTTTATTGATAACATAATATTGGTCTATGAAAGTCCCATAATAAATCATTTACTTGCAGGAAAGGGTTTTGGAAAGACACCCAAATTCAATATTTAGTTCTATTTGGTTCTAAAAACCTTTAAACACTTCAGTAATAGCAAAATGGGTAAATTGTTAAAGAATGGGGTATTGCAAAGCACTACCAGAGCCATGATTATTAGTTTGACTACGAATGGGCAACAGCACACACCATGTGGCCCTGCGAGTCATGCTGAAGATTTCTATTATTAAATCCTGCAACCTTAAATATTTGATGTTTTTTCATTGGTATTTCTGACTCTCCTTTATTCCATTCATAGAACTGAAAAAAATCTGATGGAACAAACCCCTGACTCCAGATTATTCTGCTTTTTCTTATCACTTCCTTTATTACCTTCTCAACGTGGCCCAGAAAGCACGACCCATGTTTGTTGAGCACATTAAGAAGTGATGCACGTTACCAATACCAACATAACACTGGCAGCTTGGCACTTCTTACACACCACCACTTGCCCAAATGAACAACTCCATGTGCTCAATTGAACACACTGAGCAGCAAAAGCACCAGCCAGCTCTGAAGCTCAGCCATTGGGTTTTGCATCCAAGCGACCAGAAATATCCCAGACAAACTGGAGAAGCAATTCATTTTGCAACTTGCCTTGGAGCAGGCACAGGCTAACAGGAAATAGCATCCTGTTTTCCCTTGGAAAAACAGTGGTGACTTGAGATAACTTTCAGGCTCCAGCTCAGACAACTAAAAACCAGAATTCCCCAATGCGCAGGACTCTGCCCCAAGGAATCCAGCAGGAAATGAAGGTAATATTCATAATAGAATATAGTTTTCTGCAACTTCCTGAACAGAGGATCTGCAAAATCTCCAAAAAAAACCCTACCCCACATCATATTAAAACTTCAGTCAGTGCTGCCCATTACATTGCTGTTCATGCTGTATAGAACATGCAAGTCCCTCCCTTGCCCCACTCCCCACCGCCACATTGTGCCTCCATAAAACCTTAACACCTTCCTCCTCTCCAGGTGAGCATCACTGTGCTAGACTCAAGACACTCCTTCCTGTCTTCCTCCTGGCAATACAGAATTCATCTGTAGCATAAACTCTTCACAAGGTCCCTTCATGCTTTCTAGCAATGCAGTCCCTCTACAAGACACATTGGCTGGACTTCATACACAGGCCAGAGCACACTGTCCTAGCCCCTTCACTACCAGATCCTCCAGTTCAACAACATTGCATTCCTGGTACCATTGACTTCTCCATGAAGCTGTTTTATTCCGGTTTAAATAACCTAATCTTCAAAATAAAAATATCTTCTATGATAGTGGGACAAGGCAAGTTTAGAACTAACTTTAGCACAGCTAAACCATTCATTCTAATTTCAGCCATGTGCTGAACAAACAAATACACTCCCAAAGTGCTGCTCCCTTCCTTTGGTAAAGCTTCTTCCCTTACTCTACAAACTTAATTTCCCAAGTAATTTACAAATTTACTTCAATTATTTAATCAGTTTGGCTGAAATTCACAAAATATTCAATTGTTACTCGTTACTTAACATTCCTTATAAATTGCATTTATTAATTCCAGGAAGGAGACTCGCCATCGCTACAGTAATTTAAATTGGTACCACATGGCTACAGGCTACATGATTCTACGGGGCAAAAATCAGTTCTTTAAAGATCTTTACATGCCATTAGAGATCAGCTAGCCAAATTTTTTGTCCAGGAAGTTACAATTTATCAAAAATGTAACAAACCATGGACGAAATATTCCTCGTAAGCAGCACATAATGTGGTCCATGAAATGACATTTTAGCATCTCTCACTATGGTCACACCAAAGTTTGCTGACAGCACAGGGTAATGCTCCATTGATATTTAACAGTTCCCATCTATGTGGTGCTTTGTGATATTGTAACTTTATACTCTCCGGCCCATTCTCTCAACGGCACTAAATCAGTCAGCTTGGACGTACAACGTCGGCCCATTTGCTTCGCTTAATTTTAATGCTGTAGATGTTTTAACTTCCCATTATTATTAACTTTGAAAGCAACGGGGGAAAAGAACCACTTCCCAATCCCCCCTGCACTTCTTGGATACACGCACGTGCACACCCTTGTGACAAGATAAACCTCAGCATTCTTGTGATCATGAGGAAAATCATGGTCTCTGCTGGTGATCATCAGGCAGCACTAGCTGTAGTTTAACAACTGGAGACTCTTTGACCCTGGTGTAGCATAGACAAGAGTACAGCAGCACCTCCTATAGGAAAAGCTGGAGGAACACCGCATATAAAATAACAAAATAATATAATAGATTCATCTTCCTGCAGCTAAAGATAAATATTAAATAATCCTATCTGCTTCTGGCTGAAAATTAATTTCTTCTAAGGCAAATAATGTAATACGTATATGCGTTTCAATTCCCATTTGGCAAAAAGCCTATTTTCAGTATGCAGTACATAGACTTCTGAAAGACTAGAACTGTGTTCATCACAGACACACTTAAACAAATAACATTTTCTTCCTTCGGGTACCAATTCACTATGGTCTAATAAAATATATATATATTTTAGAGCATCAATATTCCCACCAAATCCACATATCCAGACTAAAAGCAAAGCTTTTTTCTTAACCATCCCTTTTCTTCTTTGCAATACAATAGCTTGCATCAGAAACACTGAGCACTATTACTTTAAAACAGCCACGGTGGTGCAATGACACAATCCTGTGTAGTGCCATGCAGGGATATTCGAGAGCTAGCTCTGAACAAGCTACCTTGAGTGCCAAGTATAATTTAGTCCTAGTACCACATGTCTTAGCCTGAGTGTTGCTTCTCATAGCAAGGCTAATTCATTCAGAACAAGTACTGATATCTCTGCACAGAAATGCATCATGCTATTTAGACATAATAAGTGTTTTAGATTTACAAAAGCATCATGCACCTTAGAACGACCAATTTTTCACATGCATCTATAGACTTATGGCTACTATATACATAAAGTCCAGAAAACCACTCTAGGATGGTTACCTTCAGGCAGCCAAATATCTCAGAAGAACAGGCCCAAAACTGATTGCCCATTTTTGCAGCCCCGTATGCATAATGCTGAGAAACATGTCTATTTAAAGATTAAGCCATCTATGCAGCACTCCTGATTAATTCATTACTTGGGAAAGGCTGGGAGGGCAAACACAGGGTGCCCCAAACAAACAGCCTGAGAGCACTCTCTTGCTGTCTTGGCTCAGATATGAACGTCTCCATTGCCCACCACCTCTTGTCATTTCCCCTGCTGCAAAGGGGAAATGAGAGAGCCAGGCAACACCACACCACGAGAACGGCTTCTCTGTACACTAATCATTTTCTGTTCCTGTGCCAGCATGCATGACTCGCCAGGTGAAGTATTCCGACAGCAGTATTGTCAGCTTCCTGGTAATACACGTTCCTCTCTATCACTTCCCTACCAAAACTCTCTTCTCCCATTGCAGAAACAGCATCCAACTGTCTCTTGCATCACCCTCCATACATCTTCTTTCCCATGGCATATTTTAAGCATATTTTATTCTCTCTTTGCTATTTTAAACATTCCCTCCCCATGCAGGAGGGAGCAATGGGCGAGTTGCTCAGTACCCAAGGTTAGAGGACCTGGATATCTACTCAGGCCCATATATCCTTGCCCATGCAAGCACAGGATATTACAGGTTTACTGGCATATTCTTCACTCTAGACTTGTTTGTGTTCCTGTCTGAGCTCAAGGGAAGTTTGTGACACAGAATTATTTCTATGAAAACTTCTGGAGATCTCTTCATCTCGGTATCTTGCCCAGGACCTATTCGGATGTATACAAACTAGCTGCTTTGATGCAGGATGCATGGATAAGATATTAGCCCTAGCTACCATGGTGATTGATGTTCTAAAAATATCCAAGTCAGCTGTACTGACAGATGGGTTAAATGTATGGCTGCACTATACCTGGATTGCAATCTGTTCGGATGAGGATGTGGATAAGGACCAGCCAGTGGAATTCAGTTTGCAAAGTTTAAAAAAGAAATAAAGCAGCACAAGAAAAAGCATCCATAAACCCACCATTATAAAAATCTATTGGTCTCATATGCTAAGAAGGCATCCTTTTAATTTGTATCTTTCTGGTATGGCAACTATATGCGGTACAGTTATGCACACAAGCAGATGACATATGTAGATTGCAGTGGTAAGGAGAAGGAAGGATCCAGTTCTCAGCAAACATAATATGACAGAAAGCATTTGTTGCTGCTACTGAAATTTGTGTATCCAAGCATTCTGTGAAGTCTAATGTGATCTTAGGCTGCCTGCTGCCTTGGAAACTAGTGGTCAGATAATCTCAGCAGTGGGCATAACCAGCTAGAACATTTTGATTTGATGAAATTTCACAGTGCTGAAATATTTCACACCCTGGTTTCAGTGAGTTTCTTTCAAGGACTGGAAGAAAGAGAAGGGAAAAACAACCAACCAAAAAACCCTTACAGAACCAAACACCTGTATCCTGGTGGTTTGGACACAAGGATGTTGGAGCTCTAGATTCAAACCCCTGTGGGACCAAGTGATCTGGAATTAAACCGACTGCAGTTGAAGCCAACAACAGGCTAGCCAGGCTGCTAACAAAGAACAAAGTCAGAAGATTTAACTTCCTGATATAACATAAATAAATGAATAGGAGACATTACTGTTCAGTGTTGTACAACTCTTCATTGCAACCCTGAAACCTTGAGAACTCCAACCAAATTTGCCCATTTGCCCAGGAGCAAAGCACTTGGGTTGCAAAAGGTGCCTGTAAGAGCGATTCAGACAAAGGCTGGTTTACAAAGGATCTAAAACTACTGAAACATTGGGTAATGAGGGTTTCACTTCCTAATAATCTTGCTTTGGAGAAGTAGAAATTCATTTTCTTCACATACAATTTTAAGGTTACGAGGCTGAACAAAGAGGATCGTTATTGTAGGCATAATAGAATCAAATTACCAAAGAGAAAATGTATTAGTATCATTAGGTGTATTTCCACATGTCCTGCCTCCGCAGTACAAGAACTGGAGTTCAGAAGGAAAGCTTGGTGGATGGGACAGCTGGGGAGTATTGCCAAATACTGCTTTCCATCCAATCAGCAAGGCCAGACCTTGAAATGAGAACATACATTGGATGTGGACTGCGCATACCTCTACAAACCCAAATGGCCATCTACAAAATGCGAAAGGCAATTTAGCATTTGGCATACACTGTGTTTATAGAGTATGGCACGTTTTCAAAATGCCCTTTTCCACCCTTTCCATAGAGCTGCTTGTGTAGTTCCTTCATCCTAGCATCCTGAAGCACCACAGCCAGGATCCCGGCAATGGGTTTAACTGGAATTGCGATACCAAGACATTGTAAATCGCCTATGCCTCCCCGTTAAATTAATGCTCCTTATTAAAAGACGTCTTTTCAATCACTCCCATTTCTTTGCATCCAGACATGGACATTCCCAAGATTTTCCAAAGTCAGCTGTGTATGTGGATGTCCCTTTCTTGTATTTCAAGAACACTGAAATTACTTCTACTTTTGTCCTTGGGCTTCTAGCAAAGCTGTCCTTTGAAAGTGCTAGGTGGGCCACACTTCCCAATAACAGCCATTAGCAGGTATGCCCAGGAATTGGATTTCAGCATATTTGTATGGAAATCATTCCTTTGTTGTCATTTTACTCCTATAGATCATTTCAATATCAGGCTCATAAACCCAAGTGATCCTAAAACTAAATAAATACAGATGCATTTCTGCAAAATATGCTGTGTGCAGTAAGAAATGCTGTTATTACTCCTTGTTCTCCCAGGACTGTGGTCAGGGCAAGGGAAGCTTCCCACCTACTCCTTCTTTTGTAGCAATCGTGTTTTTCCAGTTTCAAATTTAATACTTTTCCTAATACATTATACGTTACCTCCCATGTATTTAAACTGTACTTAAAAGCATGCTAAGAACTGGTAATTCTTTAATGGTTGTTCACTTACAAGCAATTGTGGGTCATTACACAATCATTTAAAGGGCATTAATGAGAACCATTTAATGGTTTTAGTAGAATATCATTGTAAGGGACAGGGGAAAAGTTACTGGCTGTAAATTTTTATGACCATTTCTTACAAAACGTATTACTTTAAAGATTTATGTACGTAACAATGAGTACAATAAAAGCCATGCTAAAAATAATTTGAAATCAAAGTAATGCATATAGATAAGGCCCTACTTGCAGCAGCTTTGCATGCGGACAGGAAGATTCCCTTTCGTTTCTTCGAGACACCTTATGACTTGCAGTGCAGCTTCACAGCTCCTTTATGAAAAGTCATCGCAGGAAAAAAACTGCTCAGGTCTCCATTTTAACAAAGCATAAATTGTCCTTTACAGTCCATATTTCATTTTTTACTCATTGTTTTGCATATAGAGTCAGTAGTTCTTCTGGTTTTCCTCGGATACAGCACAATAAGACAGCTTTTAACCAGAACATAAGGAGAATTACTTATAGAAAGCATCCTGAACTGTACATTTGGTTGGCTTCTTATAAATGGAAAATAAAAGAGAACTCTGCAGGCCAAAATTAAAAGGTTGCCCATTTCCCCACAGGGAAATTCTTTATTGCTCTACTAGACCAGAGCTTACCTTCCAAACTACAGAAACTTATTTTGATAACTATTCATATGGACGCATTAACCTTATTAAAGTGCTTTAATAACAAAACAGTCATCATATTGTGCCTGGTTTTGTCCATTTGTGATTCCCGTGGAATACATAATGAGGAAGACAATGCCCTTTTTCCCCAGTATTCTTGCATAAGTAGGAGAATATTTCTAATTAAAAGGCAGAGTTAGTACAGCACACGAATTGAACTGAACCATATCTCTAGAAATGCTGATATTTTTACTGTTTGCATTAAGTAAGGATTGTATTTCTCTCTGAATCTGGCCCAGTACCCATTACCAATAAGATCAAGATTTAAGATAACTTGGTCAAAAGATGGTGAATTATAACTTTTAATTACAATGTAGGAAATGGTTTCTTTACAATAAACATGATAATACTTTCAAGAGCATTAATTTTTTATGTAACGAACAACAAAACCAACCCGACTATTTTCAAGTGTGACATTGCGGAGCCAAGGAAAGGGGATTGTTTGAAACTCCCCCATGCAACAAAAAGCAAGCAATGCAGTTACCTGCAGCTTTTTCCTTCTGGAAACACTGCTCTTCTTTCATGAGGAGTTGTAGCCTCCCACCACCTCTCCAAAATTCAGTTTAAATTCTATTTGAAACGACCTAGACATCAGGGCAAGGATTTGGGTTAAGGATGGGTTATTGCTACTATGTTTTCTTCGCTTATTATTTGACTGGTTTGTTCCTATTTTGCAATGCCTGAAGAAATTCAGGTACTAGAATCCCATTTGCTTCTGTGTTAAAACTCTGTACAGAAATGTTAATAATTACTAATATTAAGTGAAATGGTGGCTGTCTCTCATCTATTGCAGATGAACATTCTATCGACTTCCCAGTAATTCTTATTGCTGTGCATCCTCTATTCTAGTTGATAAAATTCTGCTTAATACAAGAGCAGAATAGAACTGATTTTACTTTAATATTGTAAAACGTTAAGAAGGAAATGCAGGGCCCACAGAAGCTGGGAACTAAAGCCATAAGA
The DNA here is from genome assembly GCF_963264785.1 of Psittacula echo. NCBI lineage: Eukaryota > Metazoa > Chordata > Aves > Psittaciformes > Psittacidae > Psittacula > Psittacula echo. Next base: position 119,334,956 of record NC_137738.1, read on the forward strand.
GCAGAGCAAAAATTCCCATGCCATTCAGCAAGCTGAGATTACACAGTATGGAGCAGAGGATCTATCTATACATCCCATCCTCTAACTGCTATGTTACTCTGTTTCTTGAACTTCTCTGTCCAAAAACCATACCCACTCCTGCCTGTGGCATGGTCATAGTATAGGGACTAAAGGGACCACAGTGAGATCAAATCCACTTTTACCTGCAACCTGAACTTGGATTTAAGACCTGAATTTCTGAAAACAAAAGGGCAATACACTAAAATCAATGGACCACTTCATTCCCTGATTTTGTGATCCTGCTCTTTATTTGCATTTTTCAACTCCCTCTCATTTTATTTTTCACTGGATATTAATCACTGCTAACTGTATTTTCCCATACCAATTCTTCACCTCATCAGAAAACAGCACCTGCACTCAGAGCACAAAATTAAGAGATTCATAAAAACCAAGGAATGAAATGGCACATTGGCTTAGTGTGTCAGTCTGTCACCTCCAGGAATACAGGACTGTAAAAGAGGAAGGGGGGATAAAAAGGAGGTAAAAGGAACAAGCAGCAGAGATTTAAATAAAGAGAATAAAGGGACACAGGAAAAGAGGACAGGAGAAGAGGATGAATGTGTGTGGATGTAACTGAAAAAGGAAAAGCAAAAGTTGAGTGAATGAAAGATCAAGAATTAAATGACATGATTTTCTTTATACACCTCCACATGTTGGCATGTGCTACAGCACACACTATAATGAAGAGAAAGGTGAAGGCAAAGCACTGAAATTGTTCACTTCTTTCCTATAGCTCCACTAAAAGGAAATTAAATGCTATAAATATATTCAAACAATAAAGATTTGATTTACAGTAAGAAAAGCAAATAAATTGTGAGTAACGATGTGGGGTTGTAGAGGTCTCTGAACACTACATGACTTTGTCGTGTGTGTTGCAGTATCTAGACAAAGAACACAGATTCTGTTTAGGGTTTGGGGGCTTTCTTTTGCTTTTAAGATATTTTGCTCGTGTTGAGCTTCCTCCCCTCTCCTTAATCTCATAACAAGGATGTGGACTGCACAGGTACCTTTGTAATTCCAATGCCATGAGTCCAACAATCGCAAACCAATATGACATGTTGCAATCACTCCATGCACATACACAAATGACTTCTAAAGAAGTTTTTGAACTTAATGACATTTTCTGATTATCCTTTGGCTACTCATTCAAATACAACATGTCTGCAGCTGACATGGAGGTTGGCAGTATCCTAAAAAAGTTGTATCACAGTACGCAATGAAAAGGAGAAGCTGTTTATGCATAAAACACACCTTACCTTAAAAACACCTTAGCCCAGTTGGAAAACTCATGTTGGTTTTATATATACACACATACACTGTGTCTATATATATATATAACACACACGTGTATATATATGCATATATATATAGACACACACACTAATTTAATCCATTATCTTGCCCCTAAAATGGTTTAAAATAACCAATATACTCAAGAGAGCTGCCTGAAGTTCTGAGCTTCCTCTTCTGTTTTGCAGAAACAGTTAACTGAAAATGGATAGAAAATGAACCACAGTATGGAATTCAAAGGTAAATCATTTACTCTATGTTTTCAAGGTATCAAAGTTTAAAAGCACCTGCAAATGACAGAAGACACGAAAGTAATGGTTAAAGTAGCTGCCAATACCCACTGCACAAATCCTGGGGGGGAAACTGCTAGAGGGGCATTGAAAGCAGCATAGATCAGGGATGTTTTTCCTCCCCCTCCCTAAATTGAAGACAGCATCTTTCAGTATTCATTGTAAAGACATTTGCATTTAGCACTGCACAGCTCATGCAGGTGACCATGAGGTTAGGAGCCCGCTCTGCCAGGTTAGACAAGGGTGTTTTCCTGTGTGATCACAACTTCATTTCTCTGCCTCCGGATTTCATATGTGCAAAATATCCCGCTCAGAAATCCATTTTTCCTCCAGAAAAACACAGAACTTGAGCTGTTAATATCTGATCCACAGGGTCACTGAAAGATGGTTTACTGCACCCAAGAAGATTCAGAGATATTACATCAGGGCGTTCTGCTGATCAATAAAACCTATTTTAAGATACAACAGCAATGAAAGACAGTTAGAAATGGCTTATTAAACATGATTATATTAAAGACTGCAAAATTTCCATGGTGGGGAACTCATTATATAAATGGATACAGACACTATCACACACTGAAGCCCAGGCTCTCTCAGGTTTCTAGCTGTTACTAGAGCACAGTACTCAGGGGCACAGACCACCATCATTGGTCACAATGACTTCTCAGAGAAGTTAACAAGCTGAGAAGGTAGGAAGGTGAGGGATTCCAGTGGCAGTATATTCTAGTAACCCATTTGATACACATGGAGCAATCAGGGTATATATATGGTGATCCAAACAGGTCTTTAGATGCATTTGCATGAAAATCTTGATGGACAGGTAGGATATCCCTGCATTTTGCTTCCCTTTCCAATGCTATTTGCAGACATTGCTGGTATATTGCTCTGAAGTTCTGGTATAACACATCTCTACCAAAAAAAAGGCCTTTTTAACCTGTGCACACCTATGAGCGGATGACTTCCTCACACCTCCATGTCAGCTTTCTCTACATGGTCTAGTGTGAGGCATCCCTGCCCATGGCAGGGGGTTGGAACTGGATGATCTGAAGGTCCTTTCCAACCCAAACCATTCTACACTGCTTCTGCCTACCATACCCCTGGGCACAGGCACAGGAGAAGGCACCAAAGCACAGTTTGTAGCAAAACGTTAGGGGTTGTGACTGAGGCACAACAAGTAGCCTTTCTGTGAATCCCTGGGTAAGACACCCCTGTAAGCTCCACCTGAATTACAGAATCACTTAGGTTGGAAAAGACCTTGAAGATCATCAAGTCCAACCATTAACCCAGCACTGCCAAGGCCACCACCAAACCCCATCCTTAAGTGCCACATCTAAACATCTTCCAAATACTTTGCAGGGACGGTGATTTCACCACTTTCCCAGACAGCCTCTTCCAGTGCTTGACAACCCTTTTGGGGAAGACATCTTTCCTACTACCCAATCTAAACCTCCCCTAGTTTCTTCTAGTCAGGAGGTATCAAAACCATCAGGTATGATTAGAGTAGCTTGCTTGTTATCAGGTGTAGTTGCAAGCCTTTGACCTGTCAATTGCTCTTATATCTTAAGCTGCAGGCCAATAAAACAATCCAATCCAATCTCCTTCGGGAAACTTTGCACAGAGATCCTGGTACAAGTGATGCGCTAAATTACTTCTTATGACTCCAGGAGCCCATTAGTAAGCTATGATACAAGCAGTGCACTCCACAAAACAAGTTGGGAAGCAGAAACTCCCCACCTTCCATTCCTGCCTGAGTGCTACTGTCTCCCTGAATGATTTACCTCTTTGCTTTAGATTCCCCGTGTGTAATCGGGGAATAACAGCACTTACCTACTTCACAGCAAGGCTCTTGTGAGAACTAATTAATGTTTGTTGCACAACACTTTGAATTTGTAAAATGTCATTTAAGTCATAAGTATTATTGTCATTATCATCAGTGTTGTCCTGGGTACCACGAATACATGAAGCCGGCTGCTCTAAGAGCTACTTAATACCTTAAGAACAACGCACAAAATAGCGTTCCTAAGAAAATGGAAAGGATTTGATGCTTTTCCAACTAAGTGCTTAAAAACTAAAGGTGGTTGACAAGCATCTGCTTGCCTTACAGCTTGCTTTGTTAAGGTCTGATCTTTCTGCCACACTCACTCTGACCAGGTAGTGCCTTGTCCCTCAAGTAGCTGCTTCAACAGGTTGTCAATGGAACCCATTGTGTAACAGCACTGGGACCCGCCACACCGTGAGCCAGCTGAAATTGAGATGTTGCATATGTGCACTTTAATAAGTCTAATTTTTTCCCTAGCTTTGCTTCCTGTGGAACCTCATTTCCCTTTTTAATTTCATTTTCCCTTTCTAGACAGCAAAGGTAAGGTCATGAGCCAATGATGTAATAAGCTGGTTAGAAACGTGCTGGAAAGGGTACCACGTATGACAATAACTATATTTAGTTAGAAAGTTTCAACGTGAATTGTGTGTCCAAATCTATTTATATCACTCCTTCTGTGGATAAATTACAAACTATTATTTAAGTATTCATACTGGTTGGGGGAAAAAAAGAAGTCTTAAATTATGTCCAAAAGGTAAGGATGTGATTCTGTACATAAGGAGAGAAACCCTGAAGGTTTATTCCCTTCTGAAAGGAATTCCTAGGAAACCCATTAGTTATAACCCTGCAACCGATACATATCTGGTTTGGACTTTGTACCCTACCACTGAGGGCAGTGCACTCTGTTAAAAGGAAACAACAGCACCAAGGATTGTGGTTCCCTGGTAATTTTTTCCTCATTAACCTGAGGTTCTGGGGAATCAACTCCAAAAGGGAAGATATTTACATCCAGACCAATGGGAAATGAGACTACCCAACACAGACTGTGTTCTGCACCATATTTTAGTGTCCCAAACCTATTAAGTGCTATGAGATTTATACCATGAAGATCATGTACCATGCTATAATTTACATTTAAAAGTTGGCTTGCAGCTGCTTACCCTTGGCCTGTTCTTCCATTATATCCAAATTAATAATGTCTATAACCTGTGCTTTCCTATGCTAAGGAAAAGGAAAGAATGGGAGGAAGTGGGAAGGAAATTACAATAACAACAAAACCAACACTAAATGGCAAAAATCTCTTGTCATGTGTCTGAGAACAATCTGGCTTTATTAATGCATCTATGATATTGTGTGTGACAACCCAAGGTAGTTTTCATACTTTTGACTTAAATAAGCACCTCAGCAAGGGATCATAATGGCAGCTCACAGTATGCAAACTACAGAGGGCTCCAATTAAGATCGTCTCTGTTAAACCTCCAGTGATACTGCAAAGCACAGATAAAAGTGTAAATAAGTCAAGAGATACATAGATATCAGGCTATAAATCAGAGATTAATTTGAAACGAGAAAATAGACCCTGTAAATGTAAAGTGAAGGATATCTTCACTTCAGATACTGTAAACTGAAGGACAAAGTATCATTCTTTAATAAAGGTTTAAAATACTCCAGTTTACAGAAGAGAAGTATATGCACAAGAAGCAGCAGTGCAAATTTTTGCTTTAATCTAATGATGGTAAGGGCTTTCAAATCCATAGCCAGGAAGGTAACTGTCCCCAGAGCCAAGCATGACACAGGTAACAGCAGGGTAGGTGATGGTACCACTCTGTAAGCGAGTATCAGCCCAAGCTGATTGGATTGCCAAGTCCCAGAAGCACAGTTCAGTTTGCACCGTCACTCATTCAACTGCTGACTCTGCTAACATCGCTGGGAAACACACGGGGGGGCAATACGTAACAAGAAGTATTAGTAAACCTACTACAAAACCCACCTGAAGGAGGTACACTTCTGTTGTGAAACCAGGTTGAGACCAAAGCACATCTCATGTAAGACAAGAGTCATGCAAACACTCGCTTGGCTTGAAATAGAAGGGGTTGCCCCACACAAGTGGATGCAGGTCATTCAGCACCCAACACATAGAACCAACATCAGTAAATTACACATAAACTGGATTGCTACCCCATGAGTTGAGTTCAATTCCCCTTTTAATGTACAGATTTTTCTTTCCGAGTAATAGACTACGTGACAGAACCAAAGGATCCAGAAAGATACAGTGCACCATGGAATGTAAATGCTTGAGTCAAACCACCTGAGGTGGGTGGCAAAAGGTGTTTCTGCTGCACATTCTAGCTCTCCTTCAGGACAGGATAAGAAAAAAGACAGAGAAGAGGAAGAGTTGATGTGTATAAGCCAACAGGAGCTTTGAAAATGCAATAAAGACCAAAGAATGAGCAGGAGCAAGAACAGGAGCAGTAGAAAAGAAGGGTTGTGTTAAACATACAGCACCCTTAAGAGAAAGCATGCCTCATCCTCTTCCACTAGTAAGTGCATCAAACACCCGCCTTTACTTACTATATATGCACCTCTATTGGACATCCTTTTAAGAGCCATTAAGAATCCAGAATTAGGACAAACACAAATGAGAAGAGGGTTTCTTTTGTTAGTGGTGGTGTTTTCCCTCTTCTCTTCTGTGTTAAATAGCACAGCCTCAAGCCATTCCTTATAGCTGCAAACATGTTCAGATGAGACCTCCGAAGACCAGAGGCTGGTCCAAGGTGGACTCTCTTGCAATCATTAGGCTAAGCAGAACTACAAAACTGCTGTGAACAACAAACTTATAAAAGAGATTGCTAAATATCATGCTACCAAGTCAACAGGAAACTGAAGCTGTCTTACACACAAGGCACGGTCATGATGCACAGCGTTCACACTGAAACATAACTTAGATTTCTTCTCTTTATTCTTCTTCTCTGCTCAAAACTTTGTGTGACAATGAAAGCCGTTGGAGGAAGAAGAGAAGCAAAATGACAGACATTCATGGTAAGAACAACACTTTCAGCTGCCTGTTCCCCTCCTAACAGCATCAGCCAAAAACATAACCATATGCTGCAAATTTATTAAGTAAAAGAGAAGGTGAGAACTCAAAAGACAGCATAATCCAGAAATAGCAGATTCTGTATTAAACAATCACTACGTTCATGTTTTAAGATGGAGCTTTTTCTCGTGATAAATGGTCTATAGGGTAAGGCCCTTCAGCAGGCAGTAATAAGGTAGGGCATGCCTGCCTCCACATCCTCTCTCTTACACTTACTAAATCATTTCCTACTGGATGAGTTGGAGCAACCCATCACGTTTGTCCCAAACATGCAAAACTTGCCAGAGATGCCACCACACATCTCACCTGACAGCTAATACAGAAACAGATCACTCTTCCCCTTCTTGAACTAAGTGAACTTCATTTAGGTGACCTGTGATTCCAAAACATGTAAAAGGGAGAAGAACACTGCACTACCACCTGGTGGAGGGCATCATTACAGGATTAGCTATAGCAGCTCTATCACAGGTACAATGATGCACAGAGATTTTTTTCCAGTGACAAAAGCCAAAGTGCATTAAATGATGGATGTTCTCAAAGGAATGTCTACAACCACAGTTAACAGATTGTGCTGTCTTTTAACTTTCTAATCTCTCTAGCTAAGAACATCTTGAACAGTAAAATTCATGCATTTAAAGAGATGAAATTATAATTAATAATAAACTTGTTGCTCACAAAACCACTGCTTTACGAACAGCATATTTACTAAAAGCACGTTCCCAAGAGCCTTGTGTTCCAACTATAACACTTTTCTTTATAATTGTATACTCTGAATAATAAGTTCGTGCTTAAAGAGCTTCCACGTTCTGTTGTACCCAAGATCTATGCAGTCACATCACATGAATCTGTGCACACTTCTAATCCTAGACTGTCTGCTAAACAGTGTTGTAATTTATGCTGCTAGCATGTCATGTGCACATACTGTCTCCATGAAGGACAGGGACAGCAGAGAGGCCCACATTGAGTAAAATTCAGTTCCAAATACAAACCGATCTGTGAGTGACAACGGGCTGTATTTTGTGTGAATGGGAAAGCCCAAAGACCTGCCTCCAACAACCACGACAGCATGATTTCTCAGGTAAATTGCATTTAATTTGTGCATTTAACATAGGAACAAACCCAAACCAAACCTTTCAATTCATGTACTACCTGGCAGAGAGAGAGAAGCTTGTAGCAAGAAGGACTTTGATTAAGTTTTCACTACAGGTCTCCCTTTTCAACAAGCTGCCAGCTTCGCTCTACTTCTTTGGGTATTCCTCCTGAGCCTATTCACTAATATCAAGTAATGCTGATATAATTCACTTGGCAAGGGCATCCCACAGTTTTGGCTGAAGTGAGTGCTTCTAACATTTACAGACCCCTGCCCCAACAGCTAATCCAAATGGAAGCAGCTGTTCTCCCACCCCAGCATCGAGGTCTTGTTGGCACCTTGACCACAGCACGGCTGTGAAGCTTGTAAGAAGAGTTGACTAAGTGAAATACAATAATAGCTCAAAGCAAGGAGGATCTGATCCGTATCGTGACTCCAACGTCATGGGAGACGTGATTTCTTTTGTTCAATTTTAAGTTTCACTTAATGCCTCTATTGTTCTGGGATGGTTTTAAAATGCCAAGTTAAATAACTTGGTAAAAAATACAGCATCTAAGTATCCCACCCCATCTCCAGCATTTCTATGGTAGTGAAGCAGAGGCAGTTCCTCCTTCCTCCCCTGTCACAGATAACATCACCCTTCAGAAAGGTAACAATAAGAGGTAGCGCTTTGTGCTTACATTCACACAGCTCATCTGGGGAGTGAAGCTCCTCGTATTTATCAGATCCTATGATACAGGTGCTTAAACTACCAACACAGGAGATGTGCTGACCTGCCTTTCCATATAAAAACATATAGTTACTGCAATATTACATATTATTAGAAGTTAATACAAAACAGTTTAAAGTACTTCAAATAACTTAGAAGAAATGTAAATAGTAGAACCCATTGAAGAGAGCAGCATCGCTCCATAGTGCACACACTTGGCTTGGCGTGGAGCACAACAGGAGGCACAGTAACACCCATGCAGCAATTTTAACTGACACTATAGCAAGTAGCAGCTAGCACAGGGCTCTGTTTTGGATTTGCACTGAAAGCAGCGTTGATAATACAGGGATGTTTTAGTTAATGCTGAGCAGCACTTACAGAGCCAACACCTTTTCTGCTCCTCACCACCAGTGAGGAGGCTTGGGGGCACAAGGAATTGAGAGGAGACACAGTCAGGACAGCTTACCCCAACTAACTCAAGGGATATTCCAGATCATAGGACATCAGACTCAGCATATCAAGCTGGGGAAAGGAGGAAAGGGGGGGAAATGTTTGTTTTCCCAAGTCACCTTTATGCACAAGGGAGCCCTGCTTTCTTGGAGATGGCCAAAACCCTACCTGCTGATGGGAAGTGCTGAATGAATTCCTTGTTTTGCTTTGCTGCCTGCATGGCTTTTACTTTGCTTATTAAACTGTCTTTATCTCAACCCTGGAATTTCATCACTTTTCCAACTCTCTCCCCCATCCCACTGGGATGTGCAGGGCTGAATTGTTGGCTGGGGTTAACCCACCACACTGAGCTGTCTGAGGAACGCAACAGAGGACTGGCTTCCATGTAATCGGGTGATAAAGGCATTGCACCAAATACCCACACCAAACATCTCACTCCTTTTCCATTTTCTGAGCTCAGTTTCAGCCACAGTAACTGACCCTTTGTCAGGGGAAAAGGAAGGCCCCACAGAGACACGGTCTTAAAGAGAATGGTTAAACTGAAACCTCTGCTTAAGCATTTTGCTGGATCACATCCAAATGGAGCCCCAATTCTTTTGTTGTGACAGTTTTGTGATGTAAAATAGAAAACACACACAGCAGAAATACAATCAAAGTCCTCGCTACTTGAGGATCTAGAAGTCTCTCCTATTTATAAATAGTAAAAACGTATGTTTATGTAAAGGGAAACACTGATTTACTAGAACTGATTGCTTCACAGCCTAATTACTTTTCAACTGGCTGTTCCAAATTAAGATGTCATTGATGGCTTTTTGCGATATATTTCATTTTAAGCAAATTTATTCTATAATAAAGCACATCATAATGGAAAGCAGAGTTCCCACTCTTCCCTCCTCTTTGTAGCCTGATATCTTGACAAGTAAATTAAATTTAGCAGTTAAAATGCTTCCATTAGTAATTTTATTAAGTTAATTAAGGAATCTCTTTCTGAATTTTAACTACATTCATTTCAGCACAACCTTGATTTTTTTTTTCCTTTTAATCCATATATTTAGTAGCCAGGATGGTTTCTAGGGCAAACAACTGCCTATACAGCATTCCTGAGGCTATGAAATACTTCACTAGGGAAAAAATAAGAAATACTTAGAAAAAAAAACCTCCAAACCCTCATTTTATCTCTAAATTCTCTTGCTTTGCAAAAAAACCAGACTCTCCTACTCAAATCTAGGGAGTGTTTGCTATGAGCCCCCCCAGAATCTACAAGCCACGGCAGAAACTACATGTCTTGAACATATAAAATAGGGAAAGATGTGTAAACCTGCATTGATAAAATGAGAATTACCTGAACCCTCACTTGTTGCTTAAGCCAAATTCATAGCCCCTGTTCATGGAAAGTCTATGTTTTCTAACGAGTGCCTCACCTTTCATTTACCTTTTCCATCTCTCAACCCAGACAAAGCATGGATATAACCAAACATTATGAGAACAACTGCTCTCTTTTATATCCCTCCTCCCTGAAATGTGGGGCTATAAGAAATCCCTGGAGATTTTCAATTGCCTCCCAAGCAAAGAAGGCTGGGTAATTTATACCCAAACTAAATTCATATATTGTAAACATGAACCAGTAAAGTGCTTTATTTTCCCAGCCACCACCACTGCAATATGCAAGAAGCCTCTTGCAACATATTCTGATAGTAAAAGAATCTAATTTATCTCCTCACCTAAAGGCAAGGGATTGTTCAATAAACAGTCAAACATTTCACATGCTGCAAGACTAAGGCCAAACTAATGATAATGTCCACTTGACGTTCCATGGTCTGCTGAAAAGAAGGGCCTCCCAAAAGGAAAACATGATTATTTCAACCCAAACACTAACCACAAGGAAGGCTGACATTCATTGTCTATGACAAGGCCACCCAGGGGCATGGCTCAGCACAGGCAGATTAACATGTACAAATGTAATAGTGCTCCCTATCACAGCTAAACATGCATAAGTATAAGGAAGGAACAACAACTGTGAGGGGGGAATGATTTGCTGTACAACAGATGAGATGATATAGGTATGGAAAAAGAATTCTCCAGATGGCAATATTAAACTAGAGAGAAATGCTGCAGGGCTCATTGATCCAACCTGGTCTTCATAAAGGTCACGCAGCACCTGCACACAGACCCTGATGTACTGATGGACAGGGAAAGCTTGGGAGAAGTATGGTTATGAGTATAGGGGTGAAAAATCACTTAGGTAAAGCAACTATATGGGTCACACATTAAATTAATTACTTGACTGTGAACAACTTGGATGTGTTTGTTTTTTACTATAGGACCAACCAACCTGTAACACATGAGCCCCATGTAACCCACGAGTGGTTCAATCCCACCTCCACATCAGGACAGCGTGGGCTGCTTTTACAAACAGGGTGATTTAGATTAGATATAAGGAAGAAGCTCTTCCCTGTGAGGGTGCTGAGGCGCTCGCACAGGGTGCCCAGAGGAGCTGTGGCTGCCCCATCCCTGGCAGTGCTCAAGGCCAGGTTGGACACAGGGGCTTGGAGCAAGCTGCTCTAGTGGAAGGGGTCCCTGCCCGTGGCAGGAGGTTGGAAGTGGATGGTCCCTTTCAACCCAAACCATTCTAGGATTCTATGCTGGATGCTTCCCTGCTCTTGGATTCTTGCATGTAATTCTATGATACAAACTCATGTCTTCTCTGAACCTCTGGCTATCTGCAGCAGGGCTGCTCTCACTCCCTCACATTACACACATGCACATGTACTGAGACTCCCAGCCACAAGAACATGTTGGCACAGGAACCATTAAATCACAACAGCAATTAGCTTTTCTGGTTCTATACAGCATCTCTCAAACCTCTGCTGCTTGATCCTCACAAGAGCTTTCCTGAGCACAGATGATGTGACAGGCAAGAAAGAAGCGCGCTGGTCCAAGAATGAAGAAAAATTGGAAGTCTAAATCATTGCAACATGCATTGTCTTCATTTCAATTATGTCACAGTTGGGTTACAGATATAAATAGTCATAAAATTAACTATTTAAAAGCATATTCATATTGTACTGGTGGAGAACTGCCTATCAAGATGTTGGTTCTGCTTCACAGTGCAGTTCCAAAAGCATTAGGTGCCTTTAGCCAAGTGTTTTGGCTGAAAGATGGGAATGAGGTCAAAATATGGCAGAATTTCTCCACAGACAAGAGCAAACACAGAGACTGCAGTTATTTCATTAGTAATGGTCAGAGAACTTTGGATGAAACTCTTCCCAACATCAATGATGTTTTCAGATTTGTACCTTCTAATTTATCTTTGTGAAAATAGAAGCACCTCAGACAAATTTGCCATTGGGGAAACAAACAAAGTCCAGCAACTTGAATAAAAAAATCCTTTGCTTCATGTTTATAAATAAAAAGATCTGTGAGGTTTTTTCTCCTGTATGTAAAAAGTTGAAACACTGCATTTAGGGCAAGATTTTAGTCCTGGAATAAAAACCTAATAAAGCCACAACACACATGAACATGAAGTCTTGATGCCTGTTTTTCAAATATCAAAGCAAAATTAAGTATACTTGTTATATCATTGGCATTAAGATACTCAAGTGCTTCAGAACCCCTACAAGTGCAGATTTCTCAGGCCCTTGATACGAGTATCTTGCTGCAAGCCAATTCTATCTTGTCCTTCCCCAGGCCATGGAAGGCAGATTGTTCCTTTCTTCTTCAAAACAGAAGTATAAAAGGAGGAAAAACCAACCAACCAAACCCCTTTTCCATATAATGAAGTTTTGTGGGTTTTAAGGGGGAAAGGGTGATTATTCCCTCCCTTCAAAGGAAGTAAGTTTTGAAAAGCACAATTTTGTGCAGTGAATAAGTTTCTTACCACTCCTCCTCCTCCATTTCTAATATGTAGACACACATTCAAGCTTGCAGAACCAAGCCACCTCCTCATCCTTTAGATTTAACATTAATTACCTTCTGAATCTTAAATGCTGAACTGATTTACAAGTAACAGTGATCAAGGTATGACACACAAGTCCTCGATCCATTTAGCTTGAAGCCTAAACTCTATTTGTACAGATAGAACAACAAAACAAACAGGCAACCATAAATAGTCTTCACAAAGTGATTTTCAAAAGCAGACTGGACCATGACTTTAGTGCAGTCACCACCCAGTTGTAGACATATTCTGCACCTGCATTTTAAACAAAGCTTCCAGAACTGAAGTTATGGGCACAAAGACTTTTTTTGGGGAAAAGATAAGAAACACATAAAAAGAAAAACCTTTCCAGAACATGCACAGCCCTGATTTGCCTCATTTTTAATCATCTTTTTCACTTTATGATAGCTCATCTGAGCAACATAACATGGCACTCTGTTCAGACGTAAGAGTATGAGACATGTTAAAGTCAGCTTCCCATTAGGCTTACAAGATCTACAAGTAGGATATGAAACCACGAACACAGGCATCCAGATTTTCATTACATGGAGAATAGCAACTTACCAAACATTGTATCAAACAGGAGGGGAAAGCAGAGATGTACAAGCAATTTATAGGATTACATGCCTCAGACTCTGCCATTCATAGTTCCAAGAATTGGGTCCAAAAACTGGTACCTTGAACTGTGTCTCTGCTTCCACCTGCAGTCATCCACAAGTGTTATCTAGTAAGTGATATCAAGAACAACAGGCTCTCTTTCTCCCAGGAACCCACTCTATCCCTGCACTCAGTCAACCCAGGAAGCCTGGCAATGTTAACCCAAATACATGTAATATCTTGCCTTAAAAGTGCCTTCTAGGTTTGTATTTTCTTTCAATAAATCAAGTGATTAAAGACTGTGTGAACAACTAAACCAAATCCTGCTGCAAACAGTCCCCATTCCAACTTCTGTTCTCCTCCGCTACAAAAGAGGAAGCCATTTGCACAAGCCACAGAAACATAAAACTGGAAAGGATCCCAAGAGGTCAGAGAGTCCATCCCTGGGCTCTGAGACAGGTGCAGGTACGCTTGCATGGGCTTTAAACAGGTCTTTCTCCACCCTGTTATTTAACACCCCTAATTGCAAAGTTAGACCATCGCTCTCAGCAGCATATTCCCAGTTCAACACTGTGAATACAAAGAATGACAATCTCATAACCTGTTGATTTTAAGACTATACAAGCTCTTCTCACAAACTACTTCCTTCTAAACTAAACACTTAGTTTGACCAAGACACTTTCTACTTCCAACATACCTTGCTAAGAAGGTCCATAAGTTTCACCTCTGTATTAAATCTTCCATGATTCATCTTATAAGAGTGAAAAAGAAAGCACTGATCTTGCCCTCAGCTTGGAAACTCACACCAAGTTAGGACTTGGAGCCAGCGAGCCTCCTCCCTTCTTCTCCACACTCACACTACAACAATTCACCCTCTTTCATACATTCAATCAGCTATAATCCTTAAAGCAGGAATACAGGATTCTCTCCCCAGTCTTACAGGCCCTCTATTAACACACAGCATTGCCTCAGCTGAAAAGCCCGACTTAGCAACTTACACAAAAATGAAGAGAGATGAGTTTAGGAAAGGGTTTGGTTTTCTGAGACTCCATCTGGACACCCAACTGCAGTGCTTGCATGCCACCATTCCTCAGGATTCCTGTTCTGGGGACTCCGGCACTTCCCAGTCCAAATGTTGAAACACACACATACAACTTGTCATAGTGTTGAAAACCAAACCAAAATCCTTAGCTGGCTGTGGAAATGCAGAACCCCTCTTCTCCTTAGCATTAAGTTACTTTTTAATGTCTTATCAATACAAGAGAATGTTTTTCCTTGCATTTGTTTTCTTCATTAAAAGTATATATATTTAACTCAATGGCTGTTACTGATAGGCACTTAATTTACAAATCAAAAGACATACACAAGTCCAGTATGAATCTCTCAATAATATGCATCAAAGAGATACAAGCTTACCATTGGAAGAAAGCCTCTGCACTCTCCGTGCGCACTGTTCCACCAGTGTTAGACAAAAGGACTTTCCCTGCCCATAGGAAGTCACTCAAGGACTGCTCAAATCAAGTGAAGGGAATCTGAAAACCAAATCAAGCTTTGCATACTTTGATTTGTAGAAAATCAAGCACCAAAGCTTTACAAACCGATTTCAAACAAATCATAACTAATTACATGTGTAAATGAATCAACTACCTTTGGAGGCACAAATAAGTAACTAATCGCAGTCTGGAAAGGCTGAAAATGGCCTTGCCCTGAGGCCATGCCCAGGTGCTCCTGCTTAATCAGAGTCAGGCCTTGGCTCCTTTCTAAGGATCACCTGTTGAAAGCACCTGAGTCAACTCATACACAAATTAAAGGACTGGTTCCTTCTTTTTCTACCATTTTCTTTTCCTATTGGATCGAATAAAACAGCTTTATAAGTATATCCAAGAAGAACTTGTCTCAACTTGGAACAAATCAGTTTAATGTGATAACTGGAGATATAAATCATACATTCAGTTAAAAGCAGCTGACAGTTGCTTCTAGTGTGAGGTGTCCCAGCCCATGGCAGGGGGTTGGAACTAGATGATCCTAAGGTCCTTTCCAAACCAAACCATTCCATGAAATGAATGCTTCTGTCTCAAGCTCTCTATTGTCATAGAATGGTTTGGATTGGAAAGGACCTTAAGACCATCCAGTTCCAACCTCCTGCCATGGGCAGGGATGCCTCACACTAGACCACATCACCAGTATGAACACCAACATTGTGCTGAACTCCACTGCTAACCCACCCTGAACCAGAAAGCACAATGATTTGGCCAGCGAGCATTTGTGGAAGCTGACAGAACACCAAATTAATTCTGATCCCATTTGCCCTATGTTAAATATTGCACGAGCTGTCAACTTTCTTTCTTAAAGATCTTCTCTTTTATCTCAATGTTACCCTGACAGCAAGTATAAACAGCACATTGAGATGTTTGGAGATGTTATCTTATGACATCAAATAAATACACTTTTAGGTCAGAAGGGACCATTATTCTTTATCTCATTTGATTCTAAACTGTATTTTTTCCATCACTGGGGCCAGGATTTCACCCTGTTTCTCATCTGCTTTGCTGGATGGTTTCTGCTTTACATAATACTCCTGAGATCTTTCCCATCAAAAGTAACTTAAAAAGTGCTGCTAAATAACTCAGAAAACATATTTGCTAAGGTCTAACCTTTCAAGATCTAACATAGAACCTTCTTTTAAAGACAACGCTAACCCTACTATTACTATGTCCCATTCCAAGCTTGGAATATCTCTCTCAGAGAATGGGCAAGTTGACACACAGGGATGGATGACTGGGGTTTTCCACTGTTATTCTTGCACTACAGGAACGGCCTCCTGTCAAACAGAGCTTGTAAATGCAACAACAATATAACTTAGAGGCTAAATATCTTATCTGAAACCACGTTTGTATTTATTATTTAGAATATCCTGAGTTACAGTACCTGGAGGAGAACATGAAAACAAAGATAACGGGGTGTAAGAGAACGACAGTACTTTATCAGTGCTTCATGCCTCTACATAATGCTTGTCTGGACAGAAATAGCTGAGACAGAAGAGCTGAGACACTTTCTGTTCCAAGGAACGTGGGATCTAAGCAGCTGCTGAACTCTAACAAACCTGTTACTTGCATGTTTACGGCACCCATTCAAGCTGTGCATGTGTACATGAAGCATCTTTCCAGGAATGTCTATGGTCAGGTAGCAGCTGACAGCTCCAGGATCCTCCAAGAACTCTCCAGGCTGGTGTAATACAGGGCTAAAACCCATTCCACAAAACCTAGCAGTTGTGGCCCTTTGGAACTGAGGGGCTGAGTCCACGGCAGCTCTAAGTGCAATTACCCAGGGGTGGAAAGGCTGAGCCTATGGACCATGCTGGTTCTCCCTGGAAGGCGTTCAGGAGCTGGAATTATAGTTGTAATGAAATTGTCAATAGTAATCCTGTTACTGAGAGCTTGAAACCCTCTTTAATAAACTAGACAGTAACAAAGAAAATAAAAACACTTTAAAAGCTACAGTATGAGAAAATGATAATTGGTCCCCGGTTCAGGTCCATGATGAAATGCACAGGGACAGCATTACCGCCGAGCTGTACTATGGCTTGTCAGGGAACTGCTGCTTTGTCAGACTTCCTGTAGAATCATAGAATAGTTCGGGTTGGAAAGGACCTTAAGATCATCCAGTTCCAACCCCCCTGCCATGGGCAGGGACACCCCACACTAAACCATACCACCCAAGGCCTCATCCAACCTGGCCTTGAACACCGCCAAGGATGGAGCATTCACAACTTCCCTGGGCAACCCATTCCAGTGCCTCACCACTCTCTCAGTAAAGAATTTCTTCCTTAGATCCAATCTAAACCTCCCCTGTTTCAGTTTGAACCCGTTACCCCTTGTCCTGCCACTACAGTCCCTGATGAAGAGTCCCTCCCCAGCATCCTTGTAGCCCCCTTCAGACACTGGAAGGCTGCTATGAGGTCTCCACGCAGCCTTCTCTTCTCCAGGCTGAACAGCCCCGACTTATTCAGCTTGTCTTCATACCCTTGATCCCTGTTCACAGCACACCAAGCAAATGTGTAGTAGTTCCATAACTCCAGACCCTTTACATAGGTGCAGTGATTTGGGTGTAGGGGATTTTTGTTCATCTTTTTAAAGGAAAGTACATTTTCTTCAAATCGATGTGACCTCCACATGCTTCCCACAGATCGTAGAAATGATGAAAACTCAAACAGGGCACGAGATTTTGCAAGGAATTCATTTTTATCAGAAAGGGAGGCAATGCAGCAGCGCAGGGCTGAAATCTGTACCAGTTGCCTGTAGCGTACTGAGACCAACCAGAGCAGAACCTCAGCCACAGAAGAAGTAGGAAGATAATTTTCTCAGCCTACTGTTGTGAATTTAGTAAATGAGACTTCCCCTCACCCCCAAATGAGACAAAAGATTTGATTTGCCCACCCCAGTGGATAAGGGGTAAAATCAAGATGGATAGTTTCACCTGCAAACCTTTAATAACAATACCTCATTCTGGCAGATCCCAGAACACATCTGAAGCACTTCTAATATATGGGGAAAGTGAGATGAGAAAGGACTTGTTTTTCTCGCAACCTGATAGCAGGACAGCAGCAGGACCAATATCCTGAGCTCCAGACAGCTCCATTCATGAGTTTCAGCCACCCCTGCTTAGTGATGATGATGGGTCCAGGAGGGCATCCCCCACTGCCTGGCAGGGGTCTGAATGGGGAGCACCCTGATCTGCAGGGCTGTCACCCTGCAAGGACTCCCAGCCAACCCAAGAGGAAAACCAGAAACCTGATCTAGATAAAAGAATGTTTTGCACAAAGATAGTCTATTGGTTGTAGGTCCTTTAAGGCCTTTTGATTGACACATAAAGTGGTGAGGACTCGACACAGGGTCATATGTGAGCAACAAGTTACATGGGAATAGATAAGTGGAGCATTCATTCTCCCCAGTGATAACTTCATATATACTTTTTTGTTCAGCCAAAATGCCCAGTGCTTACTCGTAGGGGGCTAGCTACAGATTCCATGTAGCATTATAGATCAAAATATGTGTCTAGGAACAGAGGTTAGCAAATGGGATGCAATTCCCTTTCATTGCATGCAGATTAAGAATTAGAACATAAAAAATGCCCTAGTTTTCTATAAGTGCCTTCTGACTTAATATATAGGTTTAAACACCAGGATGAAGATCCATCAGTCTTGCAACAATGCCATTTGCTCTTGATAACTCCTGATATAAAAGGGACAGGAGCATCGTCATCTTTACACTCAGCAGAGGGCAACGCTGGTTGTATTCTTTCCATGGAGAAGAAAGCAGCTCCAGCAACATGGGCCTCCTCTTTGATAATTTCATTTGACATCACCTTAGCCCTCTTCCCTCAGGCAGTTTGTCCCCATTTGAAGTTTCCTACTCAAGACTACTTGCCCGAGTGTGAAGGGAGGAACGGCTTGATGCATCGATAACAGCACTAGGTCTAAAAGTCTAAGTGAGGCATCATCATTTGCAGAGGAAATCTGGTTATACAAAGTTTTCTGATAGTTCATTATTCAGCACAACATATGAGTCAATGTAAATATGATCAGTGCAGTCTGGGAGAGCGTTGTCAGGCAGATAAAGGTGACATTGAAGCGACGTACTTCCTGGACGAAGATCTACCAAACCAACCACTAAGTGGTGGCAAGGAAAGGAGCAAAGAAAGTCAGCAGCAGCTGAAAATGTCATGGATTTTAAGGACGTTGCCAAGGATCAGGACAAAGACTCGGACACTGAAGCATGTGGCTGCTATTACTGGCTTCATCGTCACTAAGTATTCGAAGTAAGATATCCTCTTGTCACCAACACCACAGTCCTGTTCTTGAAAATGAATCAAAAACTTGACTGGATATTTCTAGCTCCTCCTAAGATGGAAAAATGCCACTAAAAATGTGCCAATAATAATAAGGAAAGAAAAAGGTATAAAGGAAATAGAGACATTTATGGGGATTTACCAGGAAACCAAATTCTGACATGTCTATTACCTAATAATAATAACACCTGCCCACACATAAACGCAGAAAAATCTGTGTTTAGTAGCCATATCAGCACTAGATTTTATGAAAAGAACAGCTAGAATGTCCTTAGATTCTCCCACCTTTCCTATGACTTCATTTAAAGAAGAGTTGCAAGAATATATTTACAGTTATATTATACACTTTGCTTTCTAGTAAATCCATTATTACAGAGGAAACATTGTGCCTAGACGAAACATAACGCTACAGTACAACTCAGCTGCACCGTCATTGTCACGCTGCTGCTGAATCAAACCAAGCTCGGTTACAGGAGGACTTGGTCACCTGCATGTGAAGATGAGGACTGTGAAGAAAAAGTACTTGTCTTTGATGGGCAGAGCCTCTAGTTTCAGAGGCTGACTTGTGGGTCCTCAGGAGAAACCGACTGAAGGTATTGTTAGGGAATATTCAGGTCAGAGTGAGAGATCTGGTTCTCATAAAGCAGGCTCTGCAGATGGTGGGAGAAAGCTGCAGTATGTCAGACTTCACAAACTGCTCCAACACTGGTGATGAAAATTATGGCAGAGGACACGACTGAATAGATGTTCACAGCTCTCTGTGCTCAGCCCAGTTGCCTCAGGCGTGCCACCAGACGCTCTTGGCTAGCATCACTTTCAAGTCAAGGTCATTTAGCACAAGCCTTATTCATCTCTAGGATATGAAAAGAGAAAATGGGCCCAGCAGCCACTGCAGCAATGGGCAGATACATTGTCTAGACCACACGGCTCGATGACAGATAACATGTTTGGTCAGGAACAAGTGAGTTTGGACAAGAACTCCGCACTTTTCATATTTTTATTTACACTATGATGAAATCCATTCCACACACACATGGGTGGTTATGATGTTACAGAAATACCAGCTAAGTTTTCACATATTCTCTGTTGGGCAGTTCCCTTGACCACACACACAGCTGCCAGTCCTCTGGTGTGGTACCCTATTGTCACGCATCAGAGATGCACCACTCTCATTTTTGCCTCCCAGACTAGTTATGGCTCTTGCACTGTTGCTCATTCTCTGCTCAACAGATCATTATTCCAAATCCCTCTGATTCTTCTTGTGACAGACAATTTGTACTCAAGCATTCATGCGAAGCTTTGTATTAAGGATACATAGAAGCAAGCTATATGTGTAAACTACATACCATAAACTAACAGTTTATGATCTTGTGATTAAAGAAGATGTTGCTTCAGACATCCCCATTGATGTGGTTGAAAATACAGCCCATAGTTCCAACCAGAACGTGACTGTAAATTCAACTGAAACCATTTTCTGTGCATAGAACTTTCATTCCTTCAAATGAAGTAAGGAAATACTAAACACAATAATACTTCCATTGCATACTCACTCCAGAAACCTGAGGACTGGTTTGTCACAGGGTACCTGATAAAGAACAAGTATAAAAGGTTGTTGGTATAAGAACAAATATGATGAAGGAGTTGTTCCTACGGAATTAACAGGGCTGGGAGAACGCTTTGCATAGAGAGAAAGGGCTTTTAATACGCTTACAAAAAATGGTATACATGGACCCAAAGAAACTTGCTGAAGGACTGTGGGTATCAGTTTAATCCAGTGCAATTACTTCCTGCCCTGTGTGATTTTGGGAGTATTTTAAGCAGCCAGGTGTGAATCCAGCAGAAGGTTCCATGGCTGACTTTTGCCTATTTATTTTATTGCGGGAGGAAGAATTACTATTGGTCTAATTGATGAAACTGAAACAGCTCCATCACAAAGAAGATGAGAGTTAAAGATCAAAGTGCGCCTGAACCTTGAAAAGTCACTTGGGAGCAGATTGGCATGCAAGATCAGCTGGATTCAGATAGCCTGGGTTCGCTCAGCCCTTATGCTATTTTTCCCCTCTGGTTGTCCTTCTGTCTGGAGCCAGAGCTGAACACTAGGAACTGCTGTTGAAGTGGGGCTCACGGGAAAAGCAGCCTCCTGGGGCTCACTGTGATTTTCAAAGCTACCTAACTTACCTGAAATCAACAGTAATGAGGTGCCTGTTCATTGTTTTAATACCTCCCATGCGACTTCCTGCACGTGCAGATACCAAAATACCTTTCCAAATAAACCCTTGATCTTGCTCTGAATTTAACCACTTAACATTACACAAACATACTTTGGCAGCAAGGAAGCAACAGGAGAACTGCAGACAGGGAAAGCTGGGGGTGTGATGTGGACACAGTCGGAGTCTGTTGTATACACCTGGATGAGGCTGTGAGAAATCTGCATGGAAACACTGTCATCTTTGTCACATCCTTTGCTTCTTGAAAGTCATCATCGACAATGGAAATCTCTGTAACCTTTTCCAAACTACTGGAAAAGAGGAAAAGGAAAATCCAGGCAAAGCCTCATCCTCCCCATGCAGTGATGTTGGGTCAGAGCATTCCTGGGGTGCAAGAGAGCCCGTATCACTCACATTTCCTTAGTGTGGAGCATATCTGTGACTCTTTATCCAAAATAAAACTACCTGTGAAAATGCCTGGGAAATGGAAGGCTAAAGGACATGGAAATGCAGTAACTATGGGAAGACAGAGTTAAGAACTCAGCTGGGGAAGGGATGGTGACTACACACGAGGGTGACATGGGAGACAAACACATGTAAATCCCAAGTGACTGTTTTAGATGGGATGACTCCTGATGGACGCATACATATAAGAGCAGAGTAAGATCTACAGGCTGCTTTCCATTACATCCTTTCCAATACCAATAAGTATTGGTCACCCTTTATTTCATCACTTGATCAAATACGCTGTGTCCTATTCTACTACCCACCCCGCATGTTGTGAGACCCCTTAATATCGTACCTTGAAATCAGATGATATGAAACACAATGTAAATGCAAATTATTATACTAAGACAAGGTTTTCAGAGAGTTGTACTCCAAGAGCTGCAGTCTTACTGAATCCCAGCATTCATTAAAAGCACTTTTACAGAAAACAGATGAAATTGTTCATGAAGTATTCATGTGTTAAAGTTCACAGGCTCAAAATCTAAGCAACTGGGATGATAATATATCCTCTTAATCTAATATGTATTTACAAAATCTATGCAAATCTCTATAAAGTCTGAGTTGTTTTCCCAAAGAAAAAGACCTAGCTGCTTTTTGTCTATACTAAATGTTCGATGCCAATAGGCCAGCATGCATGAGTAACCCTGTAATAACAAATCAGTGTGCTCACATGAGAGGGGGTGGAAAGGAAAGAAAACAGACTTTAGGTTTAAGATTCTAAGAATTTTTTGGAAAGCAAACTAAGAAAAACACTTCATTTCCCCAGAAAGAGATCTACAAAGTTTCTCTCAAGGTTTGGAGCCAAGCAGCTACTCTCTGACATTTTCCATTGTCCACTTGTACTGTCTCCTACTGAAAACAATCACCCTGATAAAACCCTTCAGTTCCCCTCTAAACATCAAGCAGAGGGAAACTCCCATCAGCAAGAAGCCCTCTCTCCACAGATGCTCAGTCCCAGCTCAGGCAGGGCTGCAAGACTGCATCAGGAGTGAATCTCAGAGTGCCAGAATGAAAGGCCAAGGAATGTTATCTGTGATTACAAAGGCTTTGCAGCAGTTCCTTCTGAGCGTTTTGCAAAACCCATACCTATCACAAATGCTGGAGTTCTCTGATAGAAACTACCCAGTTTCATGGCAAAATACAGCATAAAATGAGTTTCAATTCCAGGTTTCCTGAAGTGGGTTCCCTACTTGATCATGAACGCCTCCCAGCATCCTGGTTTGGGTCCCCGATGGAAACAGTCAGGCTTGGCTGGGACTTGTCAGTGAGTGTGTACAGCATTGTGCTTAATAACAAAAATCAGCAGTGATCAGCGAAGTGGGAAAGGAGAAAAGAGAAGGGAAACTGCAAGGGAACATGTTTGTGCTTCCCAACCACGGCACTTTTAAATGCTACGATAAGGAACTGGGCTCATTCTCTCAGTCCCCAGTATGGTAAACATCCTTTTCTGAGTAAGTGCAGGGCCAAAGCTTTCTACCAACATTTTCTGCTCACTTTTAAAACTTAACTTCAACAATATAAACACCAGTGCCTATGTGCAAGGTTGAAATGAGTAACATAGCTATTTTGTTTAGACAGACCATGCTGAATCTTTAAACCTTTTTAGGTGGCATGACCAGTGGGTTCAGGAATGCGGTCTGTTTGGACAGTGTAAGACCTTTGTTGTTGCTGGGGAAACTCTGGCTTGATGCCTCTATCCATCTAAATAACTGAATTAAAAGTGCCCTGAGATTAGAAACACATGCAGTCTCCAGACTTGGATTTTCACTGGGCAGGATAAATGGGACCTTTTCATCTCTCTCTGAACTATTCAGGCATATGGTGCCATGTGTCTCATTAGCCAAACGATAGGTTCCCCTAAACCCTCCAAGGAAAGGGAAATGGGGTTCCTGCCTCCAATAAAAACATTGTACTTTCAAATACTAGCCAAGAACATTCATTCTTTATGTACTTCTCCTCTCCTAAGTACCACCAGTCCAGAAGGCCACCAAAATGTCTCAGTCTGAGTGGTGTTGCCTGAAAAGGAAGGGCCTAGTGATGCATTTTAGCACATAGTTGTTGCACAGCCAGGCACAGACTTATTGCAAATCATGTTTTATACTTCTTGTTTTATCAAATGAACATGAAACTGAGAAGGGATATAATCCTGTATGTGAAATAAATTACTGGGATAAAATAGGAGCCTGATTCACTTTATAAGCTATTAATAACTGGCTTTTGCAAATATCATTAGCAACTAAACTCCCATTGTAATGCTTTTTGCAGTCTTATAAATCGCAATGTAAATGTATTAAGATAAACCTTGAATCCCAAGTCTTTCACATACCCATTGAGAAAACATAAATATGGGCTGCCCCAAGCGAATGGAGAGTTCACTATCTCTGATGTTGTCAAATGCTTTATTAACATGCTTTTTGCATCATTTGTGGGATCACAAGGAGCATAGTGTTAGGAGTGAAGGCCCACGACGCAAGTCTTTTTACTATGGGTACGTCTGAACGGAGCAATGGTCTCTCACCTCATACTGGCATGCTTTCTTCATGAGATGGATATATAATCAAACCTTCAGCTATATCTAAGGGGACAAAGAGAGCATGTCGGAAGGAAAAGTTTTCCCTTACCATCCTTACTTAGCCTTTCGTACCTTTACAGAAGTCTCTTTGCATTACGCATGCCCTTAGCAAGGCAAGAATGAAGCTTCTTCCTGCATCAGCTGTAGAAGCGATGCTTTAACTCCGACCTTGGATTCATCAGCTTGTACAGAAAATTGGCAGAAAAAGTACAGAGTTATTGTAGTGGTCCAGTATTGCTCTGTTAATGGGTATTAACATCCCCCAGGTACATTTAAATGCATTTATTTGCTGGCCATAAGAGTGCATAGAAATATTTAAACTATAAGACTTTTTATGACACTTCAAGCTAGCCTATTTCAATAACAAACACAGAAATGCTTGGAGGTGGGTGACAAGATATTCTCAGGTAAGAAGATATTCTGAATGACATCTACACAGAGAAGTTAAAACTTCTCTTTCAGACCTGTGAGATACTCTGTGATTTCATGCAGAGATGCAGTACAAAGAAAGAAAATCAAAGCTCATTTATCCTGCTTTCCTTGGGTTTCATTAGATACCTGTATTTCAGGACAATGTCCCTTGGGAAAATGAGGGTAATGATAGTATCACCATGAAAACGACCATTTTAAGGAAATATTTCTCAATTTCTATGTTCATGAAAACTTTTAAAAAAAAATTTAGTGTTATTTTTATAACCTACAGTTATTTGGTCTTTTTCCCCTATTAAGACTCTTGATACCATTTTCAAAATCAGAAGTATTGCATTTCATGTCAACAAGTGGCTAATCCAGTTTCATCATTGAAGCTGATCTTTATGCCAGATTCTGACTCCTCTTAAAATATGCCAGATTCAGGAACACATGCACCAATGACAACTGAAGTATATGCCACCTTTCAAAACACACAGAGAGGAGAATCAGGTCAGCTTTGCTTCTGGCAGCAACCTGAGAACTCTGTAAGAACCAGAGCCCTCCCGAGACCTCACGACATAAGCTATGCAAGAACATCCTTTGCTGAGGTGTCTCAACAAGTCTACCTACCAACCACCACTTGTCTCGGAGCATGAAATGCAGACAGCAAGGAAAAGCAAAGTAACAGAGAAAATGTCTGAAGCTCCCCAGAGTTTTAAAGATTTATGTTTAGAAGATCCCAGTCTGGTTTATAAATCGCAGGCACTGTTGGTCCAGTGACCAGCTCAGAATCAAAGTCGTCTGATAAGCAAATTCTCTGATGTTCACTGTCTCTGTGGACTTGGACGTGACAAGCAAGGCTAAATTCAGTCATGATATTACACACAAAACTGTATGGCTTCCACATCAGATTAACTGGGTATCAAGCTTTCTTACGTATTATGTTACATTATACCGTATGATACGCGCATTCATACGCTTCACACCCTAAAAGAAAAGGGAACAAAATTATTCCAATATTAAAAACAGCCACCTGATGTACTGAGCTGACCAGCATCACTCTGATGGTTTTAAGAAGAAGAATTTAAGAATCAAACAGGTAAACTCATGTTTCCTGTGTGGGTTTCCTTACTTTCAGCGGAGCATCCTTCCTCCCTCCTTGACTTTACAAGAGGTCGTTTTCCTCTCAAATTCCATCTTCCAACTCTTAATTTTCTTAAATGTAACTGTAAATATGAAGTATAAATGTTGTGTTCAGAAGCACCAAGACAATGGTGCTCAAGGACAGAGAGGCTTGTTCACTCCTTCACTCCAAAGCTGTGCGAATAGCGTTGAACGGGATTTGGATGGGGAAAACGGTACCTAACATCAGAAGTTACTTCAAACAAAAGGACTGATTCATTCCCAAGGAGAGGCAACGATCTTGTATATTCAAGCACATCAGGCAAACAGAGTGAATTATAATACCTAAGTACTTTTGTATTTTAAGAAAAAAGCACAGAGTCCCCAAAACATACTAGAAAGTTAGCATTTGAGTTCTGGAGAGCGGGGAAAGCTGAGCACATTCCTGAGGAAGAAAACCACCTGGTTTCACCAAATTATAAATAGCTGCCTCTCATTTAGCTGCATGGGAATGACAGCTCGATATTTAACACAACACAACTGTCCTCTCTCCACCTCTAGCTTCTTTTTTGTGTTCCAAAACACGCCGGACAAGAAGAAGATGAAGGAATTGTGTGTATTTATTACCAGCGCAGATAAGATTTACATCTGACGTCCCTGAATAATGATGTCTGCACTAGCAGCTAAGATACCCTTGTTTCAGAACTGAGCAACTTTTCAAATCCTCTTTTTAGCTTCACAGTCACAGAAGACTTTTAATAATTGATTATAATTGATTTTAACCTTGTCCTAACCTGGGCAAAATGGCAAAGCCAATCATCTTTGTCCAGATGGGATAGGATAAAAGAGCCCCCAATACACAGCTTTAAAAGCTCCAGACATGAGCAGAAGATAAAATATTTAGTCTGCAGAAGCCTTGACCTCCCAGTTCTAGCCAGTTTTGAACTTGAATTGATTTCCGACAAGGCATCTGGGAGATGATTACAACAAAATGCACTAAAGCTGGGCAGCCTTTATTTTAACATCCCAGCAGCTTAACCTGTTAATAACAGCAATTGTTTTAGATACAATACCAATTTCAGTAACAGACACTAGAAATGGATAACAGCAACACAGTAACAGTGGCACTGTAGAGTATTAAGAGCACAGCCGCTCGCAATCCTCTCGTTAAGGTTGTGTCAGCGCTTCCATCCCAAAGCCAGGTTTCAGAGTTTTAGAACTGGGCTGTGAAAATCCCAGCCAGGGTGGAAAGGCTGTGGAGGAGCTGTCCGCCCTTGAGCAGGATGCCAGCTGAAGCCAAAGGGAGTTTTCCCTGGGTAAAGTGAAGAACAATCACAAGTTGGTCACCAGACACAGAATTTATTGTGAAACAGAGATGAAAATACCAGAGCTATGGATTCCCTAAAGAGTGGCCAGGACTTGACTCAAAGGACCAAAAAGGCTTTGCAAGTAACCATGTTCCAAATAAGAATACCCCAGAGACACTTCCACTTCGGCATAACCCTGGAGATATTCTAATACTATGAAAGAAAAAGGCCAGATTTATGGCTTACTTATGGATACAGACTTCCTGACCTTATTTATAAAAGCAAGTCAATTGAATTAATTTTGTGAATGAATGAAATAGGTGACGGCATAACGTTAAAACCAGACCTCATCAGCACAACATCACACTTGTATCTAAAAGACTCCCAGCATTACACAATTTCTCTCCTGTTTGCAGTGATTTCCCTTGCAGAGTCAGTGTCTCTTGCTGTAAATGTTTTATGCACTAATATACTTGTTTATCCTAAACTTACAGCAAACTCTGAAGCAAAGAAGACACTTTACAGACTATATTTTCACAGAATCATAGAATAGTCAGGGTTGGAAAGGAGCTTAAGATCATCCAGTTCCAACCCCCTGCCATGGGCAGGGACACCTTACACTAAACCATGTCACCCAAGGCTTTGTCCAACCTGGCCTTGAACACCACCTACGTTAAAGAAAGGTAACACCATCTGCCCATGGAACACAGAACAGCAACATTTATAAACCTACAGAAATGAAATTATGAGACCACAAATGAAATGGGCAGATAGAACAGTTCCTACCTACTCTTGCTTCTTCCCACACTGTTTGCCTTGTATCAGCTTGTCAGCACTTTCAACTCACGTAGTACTTTATAGATTAGCTTTTATATTAACAGAGGATTAAGGAAAATATAACTTTTATAAAGATGCTTTTGGCTGAAGAATTTGCAAGACCAATGCCAGAGACGGCACTGTCTAAACCCATCAAAATCAATCAAGCGGCGACACAAACTGCTGTTTAGTTCTGCGGTGCTGATCACTGCTGAAACATTCCTTCTTTTAATATGCAGAGGTTTCTTTAAGCACAGACACTTGAAGCTCAGATCCCATATTCCGTGCAGCGCATGAATTCCTGAACATGGCTTTTTTTGACTTCACCCCTTTTCCATTAGGGTTTGAGGATAAACAAGTGTGTAAATGAAGAACAATTCAGCATTTATTACTAACACAATATTGAGATTTTCACAAGTAACCCGGAGACAATTACAGCTGTTGGTACCATATTTTCACCATGGAAACTTTTGTTTTACTTAACAATTGAAATTACAATCAGATGTGCTCATCCCTTGTTGAAGTAATGAACAATGGTACATCTGAGAGAGGAATTCAAAGTGCATCATTTATCTTCTCCTATTTTCAATTAGGCTGAAGAAAGTGTAAGACGGTTCCAAACTACACCACAGCAACGGGCTAAGGAAATTTATGACCACTGGAGTGCTAATCTTAGCAGATGGTAAAAAAATATTTTTAGCATGAAATATGCTAAAGCAATAAATCTACACAAGGTAGATGGTATCAACTAATATCTCCCTGGTGTGAGGTAAAACTCCTGCATGACAACTCAGCATTCTTCGAAACTCTGGGTGAAGGCTGGAAGATGTAAGTCTCTCCATAGGATGAAAAATAACAGGAATTAGTAGAAAAAGCAGTCAAGGTGCACTTTAATACAGCATGCCTGGGAGAGGTGCAGGATTTTGCTTAGCAGGGTTGGTTTTTTCCCCTAGACAACTTGGTTTTCCTTACAGGGAATTTTTCATTGACTCTGGGAAAAACAGAAATCCAGGAATTCTCTCCTGCTCTAACTTCATTTTTTGAATAGAAAATAAGAAGGCAAATACTAAACTAATCTTCAGAAGAAAACAGGTGAAGGTTGGGGAAAAAGGGATCCAAAGAGAGCCCTTCGCTTGCCAATCTATAGGCATAACAAATATAATAACAAGCTACAGCAGAATGACAAATGGGTTTCATTGTTATCAACAGCACGTTACAAAACATTTGAATTCAGAACTTGGAGTCCTGACCATTGCAGCAATGAAGACATTAAAGATACACAGAGTAAAAAACGCTTGGGAAGCATTGGAGACTATTACTGAAGATAGTCATGCTGTCAGGCAATGCATTATAATCGAATCAGTTCATTAATGATAACAAAATTAAGATTAATAAGCAGTTGCTACAGGTAACAACGCCTTTACTTTTTAACAACTCATATTGCTGCTCACCTTTGGGATTGATCATGAATATAAAGGATAAGTTATAGATAAAGAGAAAAAATGGGTTTTTTTGAGGACAAGAAATCAGGATTTTGGCCAAAGCTTTTGCCTGAACCCATGAACCTTCTGTTTCAAAAGGGGAAAACAAAACCAAATAAAAGGTAAGACCGATTTCAAAATGTATTCAATATATTTCAGTGTGCATTTAAATTGTCTTAGAAGTGTAACTTCCTGAGCAAATGAAACAGGGAGTTCATGTCAGGTCTGAAATGGACTTGTGAGTCTCCAGGTCAGAGAAATAAAGGGAGCGTGAAGACAGGCTGGGAAGATAAACCCAACAGATCCTACATTCCAGCGGTTCACTGACTCCATTGTTGGTGGCGTTGAGTTGTGCCAGCAGACAGAATACCATGAATAATGGTGGGAAGGAGTTTGGATTATAACAAATACTTAAAATATCTAAATAAGATGCCAAAGTTGAATGCCCCTCATGGGTCAACCTTCCATTTGAACTCACAGTACCAAGTGACAAGACAGCAGAACAGCAGATGATCATGCTGCTGAAGTACAAATTGATATCTATAGGGGAAAAGCAATGGTGTTGAACCCACAGCAGAGTCTGGGGGAAAAACCGTATCAATGCTCAATGCCTGTCATAGAAAAAAACCGAAGACATCACCATGGTGCTATAAAATCCCTTGCGCACCCACATTTTGTACATCACCTGCAGGCTACAGGCATCTCACATCAGGAAAATGTAAACAGAAAAGGAGGGTGCTGAGGCGCTGGCACAGGGTGCCCAGAGAAGCTGTGGCTGCCCCATCCCTGGCAGTGTTCAAGGCCAGGTTGGACACAGGGGCTTGGAGCAAGCTGCTCCAGTGGAAGGGGTCCCTGCCCGTGGCAGGGGTTGGAGCTGGATGAGCTTTGAGGTCCCTTCCAGCCCAAACCACTCTGCGATTCTAGGTTTCTATGAATCATGCTCACCGTTTTCTCCTCACAGAACAAAAAGGTGAACATGGAAATAATGAGGCAGGAGAGAAGAACGGGTGCAGGTGTGCACCATCCCCGCATGCATGACCAGCCCGGGGAGCATGGATACAGATGAGGCCTGAAGTTTGAATAGGCTCAGAGAAGGATTAGACAAATCCACAGCCTTCATGTCAGGAAACCTTTAACTGGAGGAAATACCTGGTAGAGATCACACTGCACCTGCTCTACTTCTTTTTACTCTAACTAAGCATCTGCGTTAGCCAGAGGCAGATCACCAGCGTAATCACCCCTTGGGCTGAGCCTGTACAGCCATCCCTGCCTTCCTTCCCTTTATGGATGGCTGATAAGGCAGACTAAAGAGTTACTGCAGCCACTTCCAGGACAGCAGAAAATAAAACAGTGTGGAAAGATGTTTAACGGAGTGAAGTTTCCAGAATAATGATTGCAGTCTGGGGCAAAAAGGAACATATGCTTGCCCAAAGCTATATTCATACCTAATAATGTCAAGTGATAAAGAACACGGGAATATACTGCGTGCATTAACAAAAGCACTTCAGCAATTAGCTGCTCACCTCTTAGAGCAGAATTTGCCTCCTCCATATCCTTTTATTTGTCTTCTTCTTACACTAGAAATAGCTTTTAAAATGCATTCCCAGCCTTTATTCATTTACATAGCTTTAAAGAAAAAGACATTTGCTCCCCTTATGAATCATGTAATATTATTTTTTAATTTATTCCACCTTTTCAAGCATCAGGTAAAAAGTATTTAAAAGAAAAGAACTGATCATAAACTACCAAGCAGGACATGTGTGGCTCCCAAGTATCTCATCAGATTCCGCTAGCTAGGTAATGAAGTGGAACTGATGACCAGCTTATTGGCCACAATTAGACCAAAGAACAACAGGAATGCAAGAACCTCATACACTGAAATCAGGCTAAAATTTATATATTGCAGGCTAGAGAATTAAGCAGAACTATTCTACTCTCAAATCTTCCCAAGGGAAGGCTGTCTAAATTGAAATCACTATAATATATTACACAAAACATTGTTGCAATCTTCCTTTTCAAATCAATTGGCTGCTTGGCTCAACTTCTTTTACAAGCCGTTGGACCAGAAGCAAAAATGAGGGATGTGTATTTGTCTTAACAAAAGGTAAACCACTCTGTTCTACAGTTTTAACTCACCAGCAGAACCTGTCACAAGGAGACCCACCTGAATGAAGGCTGCGAGATGACGTCCACAGAATTTCAATAACTTCCTTATCTAATAAAATATAAAAACTTACAATAAAGTTGTGGCTATAAAAAAATCATAGAATTAATCTATATTGTGTCTTTACCATTTTGCTTCCATAATAGCAGTAAAATAGATTAAGGTTTAAAAGTGGTAATTTTGTTGCTCTAAGATGTGGGTCTTGCATTTTTATGCCTCGATTAAGAACTGCCTTAATTCGCTCAGTTCAGGTATGCCCCAGTCTCATTGGCTGACCATACAAAGAATTAATTCAGAGGGGTTTTTAATAAACCTCGGAAACTTTCTACAAGCCTCATGGATTAAACATGAGCCCACAAAGTTTAGATGAAGATTCAGACTCTGCCAGCAACTCAGGTTCGATGGCATATGCTGGAGAGGGTTCCCTGGGTTACCCATTGGCACAGGAGAGCAGGGATGCACAGACTGCAGCAGCGATTACTATCAGAAAGGCTCTTTGTGCTCCAAATGAAACCATTCAAAGGCTGCACTCTGCTCTCAAAGTGACACAGACTACAACCTTATCACTAGACAGGTCTTAGAATCATAGAATCATAGAATAGTTAGGGTTGGAAAGGACCTTAAGATCATCCAGTTCCAATCCCCCTGCCATGGGCAGGGACACCCCACACTAAACCATGTCACCCAAGGCCTCATCCAACCTGGCCTTGAACACTGCCAGGGATGGAGCATTCACAACCTCCCTGGGCAACCCATTCCAGTGCCTCACCACCCTCTCAGTAAAGAATTTCTTCCTTAGATCCAGTCTAAACTTCCCCTGTTTCAGTTTGAACCCGTTACCCCTTGTCCTGTCACTACAGTCCCTGATGAAGAGTCCATCCCCAGCATCCTTGTAGCCCCCTTCAGATACTGGAAGGCTGCTATGAGGTCTCCACGCAGCCTTCTCTTCTCCAGGCTGAACAGCCCCAACTTTCTCAGCCTGTCTTCATACGGGAGGTGCTCCAGCCCCTGATCATCCTCGTGGCCTGCTCTGGACTTGTTCCAACAGTTCCATGTCCTTTTTATGTTGAGGACACCAGAACTGCACACAATGCTCCAAGTGAGGTCTCACGAGAGCAGAGTAGAGGGGCAGGATCACCTCCTTCGACCTGCTGGTCACGCTCCTCTTGATGCAGCCCAGGATACGGTTGCTTTCTGGGCTGCGAGCGCACACTGCAGCCGGCTCATGTTCATTTTCTCATCAACCAACACCCCCAAGTCCTTCTCTGCAGGGCTGCTCTGAATCTCTTCTCTGCCCAACCTGTAGCTGTGCCTGGGATTGCTCCAACCCAGGTGTAGGACCTTGCACTTGGCATGGTTAAACTTCATCAGGTTGGCATCAGCCCACCTCACAAGCGTGTCGAGGTCCCTCTGGATGGCATCCCTTCCCTCCGGCGTATCAACCGAACCACACAGCTTGGTGTCATCGGCAAACTTGCTGAGGGCGCACTCAATCCCACTGTCCATGTCACCGACAAAGATGTTGAACAAGACCGGTCCCAACACCCATCCCCGAGGGACACCACTCGTTACTGGTCTCCAGCCGGACACTGAGCCATTGACCACAACTCTTTGCGTGCAGCCATCCAGCCAGTTCTTTATCCACCGAGTGGTCCACCCATCAAATTGATGTCTCTCCAATTTAGAGACAAGGATGTCGTGTGGGACAGTGTCGAACGCTTTGCACAAGTCCAGGTAGATGGTGTCAGCTGCTCTGCCCCTGTCCATCAGTTTTGTAGCCCCATCATAGAAGGCCACCAAACTGGTCAGGCAGGATTTCCCCTTAGTGAAGCCATGCTGGCTGTCACCAAGCACCTCCTTGTTTTTCATGTGCCTTAGCATGCCTTCCAGGAGAATCTGCTCCAAGATTTTGCCAGGCACAGAGGTGAGACTGACTGCTCTGTAATTCCCCGGGTCATCCATTTTCCCCTTCTTGAAAATGGGGGTTATATTGCCCTTCTTCCAGTCGTTGGGAACTTCACCTGACTGCCACGATTTCTCAAATATGATGGCCAGTGGCTTAGCAACTTCATTCAGCAGCTCCTTCAGGACCCGTGAATGGATTTCATCAGGTTCCATGGACTTGTGTACGTTTAGGTTTTTAAGATGGTGTGGAACCAGATCCTCTCCTACAGTGGGTCTGGGGTCCTCATTCTCACAGTCCCTGCGTCTGCCTTCCAAGATTTGGGTGGTGCGGTCAGAGACTTTGCCAGTGAAGATCGAGGCAAAGAAGTCATTAAGAGCCTCAGCCTTCTCCAAATCCTGGGTAGCCAGTTCTCCTGGTAGCTTCCTGAGGGGGCCTACGTTGTCCCTGGTCTGTCTTTTATTCTCAATGTACCTATAGAATCCCTTCCTGTTATCCTTCACATCCCTAGCCAAGTTTAATTCTAAATGGGCCTTAGCTTTCCTCACCTGGTCCCTAGAATAGAATAGGGCTAGAATAGAATAGGGCTTTGCTTCTGCAAAGCCCATGGTGTTAGTTCAAACCTCTGTATTTTATAGCACATGTACCCAAACGGAAGCGACACTGGGGAGCTGTGTGCAGTCCAGCAGCATTCTGGACACATAAAATAGTAAGTAAGGTAACAGCAAAACCAAACAGCTTAGAAAAGCAAAGCAAGGCGCCTCACTATAATTCCTGCAAAGGATTTATAACCTATATAAACATGGATCATAAACCCATTGGCAAATAGATACAAGCTATTTTGGAAAGCTGCTTAGTTTAGATGTCAGAACTTGGAGTTCTGAATGAATGCAGTGTGGCAAAGAGATCGACTCCCGCTACTCAGGACACATAATACTGTGGCTTGTGAAGGTACTGTTTTTTCTTAGCAGAGACTTGATTTTTGATCCTTTTCAATGCTTGGATTCACGTTCAAGGACAGGGCACTCAAGTAATCTTATGAATGCACTTTGTGCTAAATGTCCGGATGAAAGATTTTCATAAAGAAAGAAGCTTACAGCATCTGGCCACTCTGCTTCCATTCAGCACAGTACTGAAGGACTTAAATGGAGATATATACTGAGGGGTCACCACCCAAAGTGTAATATGCATGGCAGGGAAGCTTTCAATCACCTGTCATATGGAGTCAAGTTGCTATAAATCTTAGGAACAAGATGGTTTTTTCTTCACTATGTTTTTATGAGAAACAGGTTACTGATAATAACTGCTCTGACACTTCGACCTACTTCCTAGTGAATTTTGCATTAGTATTTTACTATACATACACTGTGGGGATAACATTTTACTCTCAGAACTGCGTGATGGATCTGAGCTTCAGTGTGCTTTTCTGCTTAGATGCAGAGATCTTAAACTGCTGTCGACATGAGCTCAACGGCTGTGTCTTAGTACAGTATCAGCAATGAGACCCGCCTGCAGAACAAGGGCTGTGATTCTAAATTGTCCACAATGCACTCAACTTCTGGCATGTCCCCGTGGCTCTGGATTTTATCTTCAGTCATTTCTCACGTAATTTTTCCCATTGCACAAGCCCTTATAATGCACACCCGCTAAGGCAGAGCACGGTGGAGACAGAACACTATCACAGATTCCTACAGCTACAAAAAAGACAGTGTGCAGATGACGAGGAAACAACTCCAGTGCTGTCATTTTACAGGTGGTCAGTTGGCAGGGGCAGTTTTCTGTTTCAGAGAAAGGAGCTAACTGCATTGTTCAGCTCTAAATCCAGATGTTAGGAGATGCTCAGGAGCTCAGAAGCATGTCAGTTTGTTAGGGCACATCCCTGGTGCCCAGAGGTGCAATTCCCATTCAACGAGATCAAGATACATCCCACATGTGAAATAAGTACATAAATAGACTTTTAAATGGAGATTTGTTTTGCTAGCAAGAGGTCCTCAGTGTCAGTGGAAAGCTTTACGCAGGGAGAACATCTGTGTTTGCTTCTTTAAATTTTAGGGGTTCAAAACATCACGATATAAAGGAAGAGTAAATCACAAGAAAACACAAGCATGGTGGTTCTAATGTAATTTTGAAAAGCATTTCACCTGTTTCAGAGGAGGAAATGTTGAGGGAAGCCATGCCATCACTCTTCCTTCTGTTATTTAACCAATCCATTCTTTCTAATAAAGAACCAAGAGAAATAAAACCCCATTGATCTTTATTTATTGACTTCCTAGTGAGTATAGTTAAAGTTGACATAAATCAATCACAATAAAGTTAAAAGGATAATATAGCATAATATGACCCAAGATTGTACTGCAAGTTTAATTACTGCAACTCAAAGGTTTAGCATACGTAAAGCAGAGAAGAGAAACACCCAGTCAATAGTATTCAGATGCACACAGAAAGAACACAAGAGATGCAGAAACGGATGCAACAGTGCATTGCTAGAGAGGTTCCCACACAGAAAAGAGGTCTGCCATGTCGGGCTTTGTGTAGAACTTTCAGTTATTTCACTGATATTTGAAGATCTCACCAGTTTGGGCTATTTTTCATCTACTTTACACCTGAGTAGTTGGCATTAGAGCACTGCTACGTAGTGCAGCAAGCGTTCACTCAAAAGTCTTCATCAACATCACAGCCAGAACCCCCTCGACTCCCTCACACAAGATGACACATCTGCACACCACGGGCACTCAGCTGGACACGTACCTCAAACAAAACAGTTCCCCACACTGTGAGCAGTGTAGGATTCATCCTTTCAGTGTGTCACCACACTGTAATTTCAGAGATATATATATATATATATACAGTCTTTTGCTTCTCTGCTGTACAAGGTGATTTACACAGAACAAAGGGTTTCTTTTAAAAGGTCATCTCCACCCCTTTGCCCTATCCCACAGTTTATACACTCCTAGTGATCACAGTGTAAAAGAATAGGGAAATTCTTGGTGCTTATAAGCATTTTTAAGTGTTTCCTCAGCCAAAGCAGATAGAAAACATCGAAAGGCGAGGGGAAATAGGTCTCTTTCTAAGGGAATAAATAGCTCTTTGATTTCCCTTTCTCTTGCATTCGCTGCCATTAATTTAAAACTTTCCAGGCATTCTGCAGGCAGTAAAATGGGCCAAAATATTCTTTGCTGTCAAAAGTAAATCTGTTTATAGTTTTGTTTATGAGGCATGCTTTCAAAGACGCTTGGCGAATGGCAAATACACATGCCAATACAGATCACTTCTGCCTTATGCTGTTTAAACGTGGAAAGGAAGAAGAAACAAGAAGTCTTTTGAGACAGGGCAAAGCAATATTAAAATCACAATTAACAAGACAAAAGTAGGTTTCCTCACCATCCCTCTGTTACGTGTTATCTACTGCCACTATCTGATTACTGTTAACTTCTTAACAGTATGTGTCCTTTCAGTGAAGAAAATGAGACTTGTTGCAGAAAGCGCTGTTGAGGAAGCAATGCTCTTCCAGTCAGTGAAATGCTGACAAAGGTCCCTGTCTTTCGAGATCAGAAACTTTTCTGTAAACTAATTCATGCAGATTTTCCAACATTATCCCTTTTACATTAAGCCTCAAAGGAAACAACAAGCACTGTGTAAGTAGTTACTGCTTTCATCCAGATTATTCTCGTACATAAGCAGACAATTCCTTCTCTGCCCTAAAACAGAAAAGAAAACCAACAACCAGCAACAAAAATCTGTCTTCAAAGGCATCTTCTTGAGATGCTGTGTAGCTGCTTTCTGCCTCCCTCTTGTAAGAGGTCACAGGTCTTCTCACAAAGAGCATGGAGGAGCCCCAGCCTGCATGGACACAGGCATGGACATGCCGATGACAGGGGGTTCAAAGAACAAATCCTCAGTATAAGAGGGACATGGAGTTGTTGGAGCAAGTCCAGAGGAGGCCGCAAGGATGATAATGGGGCTGCAGCACCTCCCATACAAAGATAGGCTAGGAAAATAGGGGCTGTTGAGCCTGGAGAAGAGCAGTATTTCTTCCAGTATAATCCATTCTCAGGGTTTTCATTGGGCTTTTTCCTCCCCCTAGACTCCTTAGGGTGGAAATGAAGGGGCAATAGGGCTTAAAGTTGATTCCTATCATTCAGAGCAAGGATACATTTGGGGAAGGTGGAAGGAAATTACGTTGTGCAATTTCTTTTCAGCACTGTCTCCCTTGTTGCCTGGTGATGATGGCACCCTCCAGGGCACTCAATATCAACCCTTTCAGGAGGACTGAACTGACTCAAATGTTAGAATAGAAAGGAAAATAAAGGCAACCTCGCCTAAATCTCCAAATGGAAAACATAAAATTATATTAATTGGCTAATGTCATCAAAACTAATTATCATAGCTATAATTTTCCTACCCAGCCCTTTTTTCCCCTACTGATAAATAATAATTATCTATTGGCTACTGTAATGCGATAGGGACAAAAGCACAATCCATTAAGATTCAATTGTAGTGCCTACAAGTAAGAGTTTATGCTTTTGGAAGATAGCATTAGGATTTGTAGCATCAGGATGGAGCTCTGTAAATGTTGCCTCCATCGTTTGGGGTGAGGAGGCTCACTGGTTGGTGTGATCATATTCCCACTAGTTCTGATTTATTGCTGCAATGGCCTAA
Organism: Psittacula echo; assembly: GCF_963264785.1. NCBI lineage: Eukaryota > Metazoa > Chordata > Aves > Psittaciformes > Psittacidae > Psittacula > Psittacula echo. The sequence goes on from NC_137738.1 coordinate 119,373,285, forward strand.
GGGCACCAATGAGACAAGGTTTGTGGGCATAGATTCCACCATCAAGGGCAGTTGGAAAGACAAACAACCTTTCAGGCACACAAGCCAAGGGTTCCCAGAGACTTCTTATGTGCCATTTGTCCCAGGTAGCAGACAGTAAACTGAGCTGTCCCAGGAGCTGAAATGGGTTTGGATCCCGAATCACAAACTGGTACATCCTTTCTCTGGGGAAACAAATTGACCCAAGAGCCCTAACCAAGCAGACCTCAGCTTTACGTTAATGCCAGCTCAGCTGTGCAGAGCAGAGGCTGTGCCCACTCCCCCTGTTCCCTGGCTGGCTGCATCAGGAAGCAGGAGCGGCGCCCATAGGGATGATGCTCTCTCTGTTCTCCACTTCCACCAGTAACAGACTTGTGCAAATGCCATTCATGCCTCGTGCACTGGTGCAGGGCAGCTCACCGAACTATTTGAGTACAGCAAATAAAAGACCAGACTCTTCTGCTACAGCCATACACAGAGCCCAGTATTTAAGTCCCAGTCACAATGCCCTACCTTTGCAAATACACAGTGAGTAACGCTGGGGGTGTCTTTAGTTTTCCTGCTGATCAAAACCAATCATTGCCTAAGGCAAACTGAAACTTTAGCCTTTTGCCATAATGCAAATGGACTTTTAAAATACAAATAGCACTTAGAATTAGCTCAAACTTCAGCAGCCACTGGTGGCATTAAAGAAATGCTTGGCAAGAGCAAATGCTGAGTCATATAAAACCGACAAAATAATATGGGCAGTTATCACCAAAATGCATTATTTATCACTGAAACCCATTGACGCCTGTGCTTACACAGGAACCCTCCTGTGATATTGAAGGCCAAAGTATCTTCTCTCCCTAACAACAGTGTTGTATCTTTGGCAACTCTAGCAGGAACTCAGAAAATCAATAGCATTTCATGAGCAAGGTCTCGGTCTTCTTCTTTTACGAGGATTCTGTCAATGCAAGTGGCCATTACTGTACTTTAAAGGCATGATATAAAATTGCTTCAACAAGATATAAGACACACGGTTTGAAAGAACCTGGTGAGAGTATTTTAGTCGAAGTTAAATAGTTTCATCACGTAATTACTTCTATTGGCACATCTCCAGCTGGATACACTCATGCAGGGTATGCGCTTTCTGTGAATGGGTGGGGAAATTGGAAGGGAGGTCTGTCGATTTGAGTCAGGTTGATCTAAACAAGGTCAAACTGCTAAAACGGAGCCACAACCAAGCGTCCGAGACTATTGACAGGAACACAGGAACAACAAAGTTGCTGCCTTTTTTTTTTTCCCCTTTCTTTCTTTTTTTCTTAGCTAAAGTGGTCTGAAAGTAGTTTTGGTTTTATAGCTGAAAAACGCCTCCTCCTGATTTGCAGACTGGTAATTCATTTTCTAAGGACTGTTTAGAATTTATTCAGGGGGAAAAGGAAGCTGTGCTGGTTCCTATAACTGATTCCCATTAGATGACAAAATTTAACTTGTGTATTTGATGGGATTTTATGAATTCCACTAAAACCATTAGCTGGGTGTCTCTTGGTGATTAAATTTAACCACTCCAGCAATACTTTAAACTGATGACAGTCTCGCCTGTATTTATGTTTTCTTTTGTTTCAAATGCACACGTCTCAGGAAACTACCGCATCACAGAGAAAAGAAAAAGGCACTTATATTGATTCTCTGTGACTAAGAGCCCCTATGAGTACCAAAAAATCACCTAAAAATAGAAGGGTTAAAATACTTTCCACATAGAAAGGGCCACCCACAGCACAGAAGAGATTGAACATTATTTCTTTTCTTGAAAAGACTTTTAAAGAGTTTAAAATAGCACTTTAAATAAGTGCTAAATAACTTAATTCCACTGACTTAATACCACTCCTAGACTTGTCTACACTGTACATGCATCAGCTTACTCCTGAGATCTTCTTGTAAGAGTACTCCCTTCAGTCCAAACTTTCCAGGTTTGGTTATAGGTCGGTAGAGGACCAGTGCCATTAGACAGATTAGGTGAACCAGGACTTGTTTGTGCTTTTTAAGCCTAAGGAGGCCTCAAACCTATCTCAACAGGCTTTGCAGCATCAATTCATAAGGTCTCATTTTATGCCTTACAGCATATAACAGTTGTCTTCAGAGTCAGGCTGCAAAAATGCTGCTTTAGTGGGTTGAAACATAGTATTTCATACTGGTTTAACTGGGAATATCAGCTATAGCCATGCCATGTAGCCAGGAAGGTCACTGCTGTACAGTGTGGCCATGAACAGTCTGCAGGAAACAAAACACCATCAGTGGAACATAAGTCACTTTGTACCATTTGGTCTGGGAATCGGAGCATAGTCCTTGATCCTAAGTGAACTGAAACAATTGATATGTCGTATCTACAGAACAAAACCTCTGCTTGCATACACACGGGCAGATAATGCAGACACACCATGCAGAAATGAACTTCCCATCTCAAACTGCATTTAAGGACTTTGATGACTGCACTTCTCTAATCTAGTTCAGCTGGCTATTGTTTCAACTTCACACAAATGAACTGCTTCACACAGTTTCTTCCTTTTTTTCAGTCTGTA